>NW_028166305.1:0-38295 GCF_964263955.1 Coregonus lavaretus | reverse complement strand
ATCCAGACATTTAAGGCTCCAAGCCTCAGGATCTCCGAATACCTCTCTCTCAGTGCAGGCTGAAACATGCAGAGGGTAGCATGTCTGTCTAGGGAAAATGCTCTATAAACTTTCTATTGCTCTGCTATACAATCAGGAACTGTGGACACATATAGAGGATTATCATACAGGAAACCAAATAGAACATATTGATACAACAAACTAAAAATGTAAGATAGGGTTGACAATGACCATAGGAGTTGGCTATACGCCACCAACAGATCTGGGACCAGCCTAGAGCTGTATCATTTGTGCTAATCAAGTGGAATATCACCATAGCTCTCTCCTCCTCCTCAACAGGAAAGATACACCAGGAACTCTTGTCATGGTGTCTTTGAGGACCGCTGGAAACTCATGGGGGCATTTTCTATTCTTATTAACGTCTTCCTTCTGGGGTGGAGCCTAGCTGAGCTCTCTGTCTTCCTTCTGGGGCGGAGCCTAGCTGAGCTCTCTGTCTTCCTTCTGGGGCGGAGCCTAGCTGAGCTCTCTGTCTTCCTTCTGGGGAGGAGCCTAGCTGAGCTCTCTGTCTTCCTTCTGGGGCGGAGCCTAGCTGAGCTCTCTGTCTTCCTTCTGGGGCGGAGCCTAGCTGAGCTCTCTGTCTTCCTTCTGGGGCGGAGCCTAGCTGAGCTCTCTGTCTTCCTTCTGGGGCGGAGCCTAGCTGAGCTCTCTGTCTTCCTTCTGGGGCAGAGCCTAGCTGAGCTCTCTGTCTTCCTTCTGGGGCGGAGCCTAGCTGAGCTCTCTTTCTTCCTTCTGGGGCGGAGCCTAGCTGAGCTCTCTGTCTTCCTTCTGGGGCGGAGCCTAGCTGAGCTCTCTGTCTTCCTTCTGGGGGAGGAGCCTAGCTGAGCTCTCTGTCTTCCTTCTGGGGCGGAGCCTAGCTGAGCTCTCTGTCTTCCTTCTGGGGAGGAGCCTAGCTGAGCTCTCTGTCTTCCTTCTGGGGCGGAGCCTAGCTGAGCTCTCTTTCTTCCTTCTGGGGCGGAGCCTAGCTGAGCTCTCTGTCTTCCTTCTGGGGCGGAGCCTAGCTGAGCTCTCTGTCTTCCTTCTGGGGGAGGAGCCTAGCTGAGCTCTCTGTCTTCCTTCTGGGGCGGAGCCTAGCTGAGCTCTCTGTCTTCCTTCTGGGGAGGAGCCTAGCTGAGCTCTCTGTCTTCCTTCTGGGGCGGAGCCTAGCTGAGCTCTCTTTCTTCCTTCTGGGGCGGAGCCTAGCTGAGCTCTCTGTCTTCCTTCTGGGGCGGAGCCTAGCTGAGCTCTCTGTCTTCCTTCTGGGGGAGGAGCCTAGCTGAGCTCTCTGTCTTCCTTCTGGGGTGGAGCCTAGCTGAGCTCTCTGTCTTCCTTCTGGGGCGGAGCCTAGCTGAGCTCTCTGTCTTCCTTCTGGGGCGGAGCCTAGCTGAGCTCTCTGTCTTCCTTCTGGGGCGGAGCCTAGCTGAGCTCTCTTTCTTCCTTCTGGGGCGGAGCCTAGCTGAGCTCTCTGTCTTCCTTCTGGGGAGGAGCCTAGCTGAGCTCTCTGTCTTCCTTCTGGGGAGGAGCCTAGCTGAGCTCTCTGTCTTCCTTCTGGGGAGGAGCCTAGCTGAGCTCTCTTTCTTCCTTCTGGGGTGGAGCCTAGCTGAGCTCTCTGTCTTCCTTCTGGGGCGGAGCCTAGCTGAGCTCTCTCTCTTCTCCTGTCTTCATAACATTTGTCCCGCATCATCAACTCTTAGGCTGTCCCAAATGGCACCCTATTCCCTATTAAGCGCACTACTTTTGACACATCCCTTCCCCCCTGACAGTTAAGGGTTCCTAAGGAGAAGAAAGGGGTAAGGGAAGGAGAGTGGTGTTTCTGGAGAAGTTTCTAGACTGTTGAAGAGGAAGAGGAAGGGTGTTGCCCTAGTGTGTGACATCTTTGTGAACGAGGTCTTGGCGCCATCTGTTTCTGTGAGGGAGTGCTTCTTCAATCACTACTTACTGACACATGCCCACTTGACCACTGTCTATAGCAGTACACTATAGGCAATAGGGTACCATTTGGGACAGCCAGTATAGGAAGTAAACAACAAGTTAAATCCTGTGGAATTGTCACGCCCTGATCTAGAGAACTCTTGTTGGTTGGGGTCAGGGTGTGAGTTTCAGTTTGAGATC
Organism: Coregonus lavaretus; assembly: GCF_964263955.1. Classification (NCBI taxonomy): domain Eukaryota; kingdom Metazoa; phylum Chordata; class Actinopteri; order Salmoniformes; family Salmonidae; genus Coregonus; species Coregonus lavaretus. Next base: position 36,147 of record NW_028166305.1, on the reverse strand, counting down.
TATGTGATCGTATTCTATGTTGGAGATCTAGTATGTGTATGTCTAGGTTTGGCCGGGTGTGATTCCCAATCAGAGGCAGCTGTCGCTCGTTGTCTCTGATTGGGGATCATACTTAGGTAGCCTGGTTGCCTACCTTAGTTGTGGGATCTTGACTCGTGTTTGGCTTGTTAGTGTGTAGCCACTGTTTGAGCTTCACGTTTCGTTGTTTTGTTATTTTGTCAAGTGTTTATTTGTCTTAATAAACATGTACGCATACCACGCTGCACCTTGGTCTGACCCGTCTCTCAACGACCGTGACAGAAGATCCCACCAAACAAGGACCAAGTAGCGTGCCCAGGAGGAGCAGAAATCATGGACTTGGGAGGAGATATTAAATGGTAAGGGATCATGGACATGGGACGAGATCCAGGCTGGGATGGATCGCCTTCCTTGGGAGCAGACAGAGGCAGCAAGGGAGGAGAAACGGCGACTTAAAAGGACTCGGTCACGAAGAAAGGCCGAGAAGCAGCCCCACGGGGTGGACGACGAGGCAGCAGGAGGCCGTGAAAGGGCTGACTGTAGAGGAGGATGGCCTCTATTTTAGAGGTGCTCCAAGACCTGTGGATCGACAGTTTGAGAGAGGAGGCCACCACGTTACGGGGGCTGGTAGGGAGAATAGAGCAGGAGAGCTCCCTTAAAGAGGAGGCGCTGCAGGAGGCCCATAGGGAGAAGGAAGTAGTGGAGGCACGGAGAGAGGAGCTGGCCAGGCAACAAAGGGAGCGTGTGTTCATTGAGGAACCAAGGTAAGCGGAGATACGCACTGTGTCGCCAGTGCGCATTCACAGCCCAGTGCGTCCTGTGCCAGTGCCCCGCACGTGTCGTGCGAAAGTGGGCATCCAGCCAGGACGGGTTGTGCCAGCTCTACGCTCCAGACCTCCAGTGCGCCTCCACAGCCCGGTACGGCCTGTGCCAGCTCCTCGCACCAAACCAGTGGTGCGTGTCGCCAGCCCGGTACGCCCCATACCTGCTCCCCGCACCAAACCAGTGGGGCGTGTATCCAGTCCGGCATGACCCGTGCCTGCTCCTCGCACCAGACCAGTGGTGTGTGTTCCCAGTCCAGCTCCGGTCAGCGGTTCCACTCCGGAGCCAGGGCAGTCCGCTCCACCAGTGCCCAGTCCAGCTCCGGTCAGCGGCTCCACTCCGGAGCCAGAGCAGTCCGCTCCACCGGTGCCTAGTTCAGCTCCGGTCAGCGGCTCCACTCCAGGCCCAGACGTCAGCCCCTCTCCAGGTTCGGGGTCTCCCACACCAGGGTCCAGACAGGGCTTGGTGCATCGTGGGAGGAAGGAGAGGGGAAGCATCGCGCCGAGGTCCAGACCAGACCAGGGGTGCAACGAGGAGGCAGAGAGGGAGAGGTCGTCACGCCTGGAGCCGGAGCCGCCTCCGAGGCTGGATGCCCACCCGGACCCTCCCCTAATGAGTCAGGTTGGTGCGGCCGGAGTACGCACCTTTGGGGGGGGGGGGATACTGTCACGCCCTGATCTAGAGAACTCTTGTTGGTGGGGTCAGGGTGTGAGTTTCTGTTGAGATCTATGTGATTGTATTTCTATGTTGTAGATCTAGTTTGAGATTTCTATGTTTTGGCCGGGTGTGATTCCCAATCAGAGGCAGCTGTCGCTCGTTGTCTCTGATTGGGGATCATACTTAGGTAGCCTGGTTGCCTACCTTAGTTGTGGGATCTTGACTCGTGTTTGGCTTGTTGTGGGTTGCCACTGTTTGAGCTTCACGTTTTGTTATTTTGTCAAGTGTTTATTCGTCTTAATAAACATGTACGCACACCACGCTGCACCTTGGTCTGACCCATCTCTCAACGATCGTGACAGGAATAAGACTACATTTGAGTATCATAACAAGAAGCACTGTGTGAGCCCGGTGTAACCAGTTAAACACAGCTACCAACCAACCCGGCTATGAATCCATTACTCTGTAATTACCAGGCAACCACGCAATCACCCAATTTCCTAAGCAACAGCTAGGTAAACACAATAGGATGTACAAGCTCACTTCCTGTGACCAATATATTAGCAGCTCAAAGGGCCATGAACCACAACGTGCTGTAACATGGAGAGTGGTTTGACAGTGTTGCAACATCAAGCATTGATTCTTCAGACATCCAGTCAAAGTAAATAGTAGGGTATAGATGTATGGAAATAATGCCTTTATAAACCCTCTATGAGGCCTAGATGTAAAAGTCTTGTTGCCATGGCAAAATACCAGATGTAAGGAGCCTTTAGATCACTCATGTAGGCTACGACTTGGCTTATAATGATTTGTGAAGCACATATGTAGTGCCCTTTATAAAAGCCTTCATAAAGCCTTAATGTGGTAATGAGTTGCCTGTTTAAAAGAGGGACTGTAGCGGTGGACCCACAGCTGAAGGGCGGGAGGAGGAAGACTGTTAGTCAGAGATCTGTTAAAGGGGGGGGGGGGGGGGGCCTCCTCCAACAGAGCAGCGTCATTAAACTACAGGAAGGAACGACAGAGAGAATGTTTGTTTCCCATCTTCCGGAGAGTTCTAAGAATGTTGCTGATTAGCGGTGCTCCTCGACAGACCTCGTCATTCCCTGACTGACATACAGGGACACAGCGTCGGTCGGCCACGGCAACCAACCAACCGCTGGCCGGATGGAGGGATGGTTGATCCGATAGTGAGCTGAGGGGTAAGGGGTGAGGCCTAGTCACCTCAGAGAGCAGGAGAGGAGCGTGTTCTGTAAGAGGAAGTGTGTGTTGGGAAATGGAGCTGATACCAAGAAGCTACGATAATGTACTGACAGAAGGGTTACACTGATACCAATAAGCTACTGGTGAAGCTACGATAATGTACTGACAGAAGGGTTACACTGATACCAATAAGCTACTGGTGAAGCTATGATAATGTACTGACAGTAGGGTTACACTGATACCATGAAGCTACGATAATGTACTGACAGTAGGGTTACACTGATACTAAGAAGCTACTGGTGAAGCTATGATAATGACAGTAGGGTTACACTGATACTAAGAAAGTACTGGAGAAGCCATGATAATGTACTGACAGAAGGGTTACACTGATACTAAGAAGCTACTGGTGAAGCTATGATAATGTACTGACAGAAGGGTTACACTGATACTAAGAAGCTACTGGTGAAGCCATGATAATGTACTGACAGAAGGGTTACACTGATACTAAGAAGCTACTGGTGAAGCCATGATAATGTACTGACAGAAGGGTTACACTGATACTAAGAAGCTACTGGTGAAGCTACGATAATGTACTGACAGAAGGGTTACACTGATACTAAGAAGCTACGATAATGTACTGACAGAAGGGTTACACTGATACTAAGAAGCTACCGGTGAAGCCATGATAATGTACTGACAGAAGGGTTACACTGATACTAAGAAGCTACTGGTGAAGCTATGATAATGTACTGACAGAAGGGTTACACTGATACTAAGAAGCTATGGGTGAAGCTACGATAATGTACTGACAGAAGGGTTACACTGATACTAAGACGCTACTGGTGAAGCTATGATAATGTACTGACAGAAGGGTTACACTGATACTAAGAAGCTACTGGTGAAGCTACGATAATGTATTGACAGAAGGGTTACATTGATACTAAGAAGCTACGATAATGTACTGACAGAAGGGTTACACTGATACTAAGAAGCTACTGGTGAAGCCATGATAATGTACTGACAGTAGGGTTACACTGATACTGAGAAGCTACTGGTGAAGCTACGATAATGTACTGACAGTAGGGTTACACTGATACTAAGAAGCTACTGGTGAAGCTACGATAATGTACTGACAGTAGGGTTACACTGATACCAAGAAGCTACTGGTGAAGCTACGATAATGTACTGACAGTAGGGTTACACTGATACTAAGAAGCTACTGGTGAAGCTACGATAATGTACTGACAGAAGGGTTACACTGATACTAAGAAGCTACGATAATGTACTGACAGAAGGGTTACACTGATACTAAGAAGCTACTGGTGAAGCTACGATAATGTACTGACAGAAGGGTTACACTGATACCATGAAGCTACGATAATGTACTGACAGTAGGGTTACACTGATACTAAGAAGCTACTGGTGAAGCTATGATAATGTACTGACAGAAGGGTTACACTGATACTAAGAAGCTACTGGTGAAGCTATGATAATGTACTGACAGTAGGGTTACACTGATACTAAGAAGCTACTGGTGAAGCTATGATAATGTACTGACAGAAGGGTTACACTGATACTAAGAAGCTACTGGTGAAGCTACGATAATGTATTGACAGAAGGGTTACATTGATACTAAGAAGCTACGATAATGTACTGACAGAAGGGTTACACTGATACTAAGAAGCTACTGGTGAAGCTATGATAATGTACTGACAGAAGGGTTACACTGATACTAAGAAGCTACTGGTGAAGCCATGATAATGTACTGACAGAAGGGTTACACTGATACTAAGAAGCTACTGGTGAAGCTATGATAATGTACTGACAGAAGGGTTACACTGATACTAAGAAGCTACTGGTGAAGCCATGATAATGTACTGACAGTAGGGTTACACTGATACTAAGAAGCTACTGGTGAAGCTACGATAATGTACTGACAGTAGGGTTACACTGATACTAAGAAGCTACTGGTGAAGCTATGATAATGTACTGACAGAAGGGTTAAACTGATACTAAGAAGCTACTGGTGAAGCCATGATAATGTACTGACAGTAGGGTTACACTGATACTAAGAAGCTACTGGTGAAGCTACGATAATGTACTGACAGTAGGGTTACACTGATACTAAGAAGCTACTGGTGAAGCTACGATAATGTACTGACAGTAGGGTTACACTGATACTAAGAAGCTACTGGTGAAGCTACGATAATGTACTGACAGAAGGGTTACACTGATACTAAGAAGCTACGATAATGTACTGACAGAAGGGTTACACTGATACTAAGAAGCTACTGGTGAAGCTACGATAATGTACTGACAGAAGGGTTACACTGATATTAAGAAGCTACGATAATGTACACAGAAGGGTTACACTGATACTAAGAAGCTACTGGTGAAGCCATGATAATGTACTGACAGAAGGGTTACACTGATACTAAGAAGCTACTGGTGAAGCCATGATAATGTACTGACAGAAGGGTTACACTGATACTAAGAAGCTACTGGTGAAGCCATGATAATGTACTGACAGAACGGTTACACTGATACTAAGAAGCTATTGGTGAAGCCATGATAATGTACTGACAGAAGGGTTACACTGATACTAAGAAGCTACTGGTGAAGCCATGATAATGTACTGACAGAAGGGTTACACTGATACTAAGAAGCTACTGGTGAAGCTACGATAATGTACTGACAGAAGGGTTACACTGATACTAAGAAGCTACGATAATGTACTGGCAGAAGGGTTACACTGATACTAAGAAGCTACCGGTGAAGCTATGATAATGTACTGACAGAAGGGTTACACTGATACTAAGAAGCTACTGGTGAAGCCATGATAATGTACTGACAGAAGGGTTACACTGATACTAAGAACCTACTGGTGAAGCTATGATAATGTACTGACAGAAGGGTTACACTGATACTAAGAAGCTACTGGTGAAGCCATGATAATGTACTGACAGTAGGGTTACACTGATACTAAGAAGCTACTGGTGAAGCTACGATAATGTACTGACAGTAGGGTTACACTGATACTAAGAAGCTACTGGTGAAGCTACGATAATGTACTGACAGTAGGGTTACACTGATACTAAGAAGATACTGGTGAAGCTACGATAATGTACTGACAGAAGGGTTACACTGATACTAAGAAGCTACTGGTGAAGCTACGATAATGTACTGACAGAAGGGTTACACTGATACTAAGAAGCTACTGGTGAAGCTACGATAATGTACTGACAGAAGGGTTACACTGATACTAAGAAGCTACGATAATGTACTGACAGAAGGGTTACACGGATACTAAGAAGCTACTGGTGAAGCCATGATAATGTACTGACAGAAGGGTTACACTGATACTAAGAAGCTACTGGTGAAGCTATGATAATGTACTGACAGAAGGGTTACACTGATACTAAGAAGCTACTGGTGAAGCTATGATAATGTACTGACAGAAGGGTTACACTGATACTAAGAAGCTAATGGTGAAGCCATGATAATGTACTGACAGTAGGGTTACACTGATACTAAGAAGCTACTGGTGAAGCTACGATAATGTACTGACAGTAGGGTTACACTGATACTAAGAAGCTACTGGTGAAGCTATGATAATGTACTGACAGAAGGGTTACACTGATACTAAGAAGCTACTGGTGAAGCCATGATAATGTACTGACAGTAGGGTTACACTGATACTAAGAAGCTACTGGTGAAGCTAAGATAATGTTCTGACAGTAGACTTACACTGATACTAAGAAGCTACTGGTGAAGCTACGATAATGTACTGACAGTAGGGTTACACTGATACTAAGAAGCTACTGGTGAAGCTACGATAATGTACTGACAGAAGGGTTACACTGATACTAAGAAGCTACTGGTGAAGCTACGATAATGTACTGACAGAAGGGTTACACTGATACTAAGAAGCTACTGGTGAAGCTACGATAATGTACTGACAGAAGGGTTACACTGATACTAAGAAGCTACTGGTGAAGCCATGATAATGTACTGACAGAAGGGTTACACTGATACTAAGAAGCTACTGGTGAAGCCACGATAATGTACTGACAGTAGGGTTACACTGATACTAAGAAGCTACTGGTGAAGCTACGATAATGTACTGACAGTAGGGTTACACTGATACTAAGAAGCTACTGGTGAAGCTACGATAATGTACTGACAGTAGGGTTACACTGATACTAAGAAGCTACTGGCGAAGCTACGATAATGTACTGACAGTAGGGTTACACTGATACTAAGAAGCTACTGGTGAAGCTACGATAATGTACTGACAGAAGGGTTACACTGATACTAAGAAGCTACGATAATGTACTGACAGAAGGGTTACATTGATACTAAGAAGCTACTGGTGAAGCTACGATAATGTACTGACAGAAGGGTTACACTGATACTAAGAAGCTACGATAATGTACTGACAGAAGGGTTACACTGATACTAAGAAGCTACTGGTGAAGCCATGATAATGTACTGACAGAAGGGTTACACTGATACTAAGAAGCTACTGGTGAAGCCATGATAATGTACTGACAGAAGGGTTACACTGATACTAAGAAGCTACTGGTGAAGCCATGATAATGTACTGACAGAACGGTTACACTGATACTAAGAAGCTATTGGTGAAGCCATGATAATGTACTGACAGAAGGGTTACACTGATACTAAGAAGCTACTGGTGAAGCCATGATAATGTACTGACAGAAGGGTTACACTGATACTAAGAAGCTACTGGTGAAGCTACGATAATGTACTGACAGAAGGGTTACACTGATACTAAGAAGCTACGATAATGTACTGGCAGAAGGGTTACACTGATACTAAGAAGCTACCGGTGAAGCTATGATAATGTACTGACAGAAGGGTTACACTGATACTAAGAAGCTACTGGTGAAGCCATGATAATGTACTGACAGAAGGGTTACACTGATACTAAGAACCTACTGGTGAAGCTATGATAATGTACTGACAGAAGGGTTACACTGATACTAAGAAGCTACTGGTGAAGCCATGATAATGTACTGACAGTAGGGTTACACTGATACTAAGAAGCTACTGGTGAAGCTACGATAATGTACTGACAGTAGGGTTACACTGATACTAAGAAGCTACTGGTGAAGCTACGATAATGTACTGACAGTAGGGTTACACTGATACTAAGAAGCTACTGGTGAAGCTACGATAATGTACTGACAGAAGGGTTACACTGATACTAAGAAGCTACTGGTGAAGCTACGATAATGTACTGACAGAAGGGTTACACTGATACTAAGAAGCTACTGGTGAAGCTACGATAATGTACTGACAGAAGGGTTACACTGATACTAAGAAGCTACAAAAATGTACTGACAGAAGGGTTACACGGATACTAAGAAGCTACTGGTGAAGCCATGATAATGTACTGACAGAAGGGTTACACTGATACTAAGAAGCTACTGGTGAAGCTATGATAATGTACTGACAGAAGGGTTACACTGATACTAAGAAGCTACTGGTGAAGCTATGATAATGTACTGACAGAAGGGTTACACTGATACTAAGAAGCTAATGGTGAAGCCATGATAATGTACTGACAGTAGGGTTACACTGATACTAAGAAGCTACTGGTGAAGCTACGATAATGTACTGACAGTAGGGTTACACTGATACTAAGAAGCTACTGGTGAAGCTATGATAATGTACTGACAGAAGGGTTACACTGATACTAAGAAGCTACTGGTGAAGCCATGATAATGTACTGACAGTAGGGTTACACTGATACTAAGAAGCTACTGGTGAAGCTAAGATAATGTTCTGACAGTAGACTTACACTGATACTAAGAAGCTACTGGTGAAGCTACGATAATGTACTGACAGAAGGGTTACACTGATACTAAGAAGCTACTGGTGAAGCTACGATAATGTACTGACAGAAGGGTTACACTGATACTAAGAAGCTACTGGTGAAGCTACGATAATGTACTGACAGAAGGGTTACACTGATACTAAGAAGCTACTGGTGAAGCTACGATAATGTACTGACAGAAGGGTTACACTGATACTAAGAAGCTACTGGTGAAGCCATGATAATGTACTGACAGAAGGGTTACACTGATACTAAGAAGCTACTGGTGAAGCCACGATAATGTACTGACAGTAGGGTTACACTGATACTAAGAAGCTACTGGTGAAGCTACGATAATGTACTGACAGTAGGGTTACACTGATACTAAGAAGCTACTGGTGAAGCTACGATAATGTACTGACAGTAGGGTTACACTGATACTAAGAAGCTACTGGCGAAGCTACGATAATGTACTGACAGTAGGGTTACACTGATACTAAGAAGCTACTGGTGAAGCTACGATAATGTACTGACAGAAGGGTTACACTGATACTAAGAAGCTACGATAATGTACTGACAGAAGGGTTACATTGATACTAAGAAGCTACTGGTGAAGCTACGATAATGTACTGACAGAAGGGTTACACTGATATTAAGAAGCTACGATAATGTACTGACAGAAGGGTTACACTGATACTAAGAAACTACTGGTGAAGCCATGATAATGTACTGACAGAAGGGTTACACTGATACTAAGAAGCTACTGGTGAAGCCATGATAATGTACTGACAGAAGGGTTACACTGATACTAAGAAGCTACTGGTGAAGCCATGATAATGTACTGACAGAACGGTTACACTGATACTAAGAAGCTACTGGTGAAGCCACGATAATGTACTGACAGAAGGGTTACACTGATACTAAGAAGCTACTGGTGAAGCCATGATAATGTACTGACAGAAGGGTTACACTGATACTAAGAAGCTACTGGTGAAGCTACGATAATGTACTGACAGGAGGGTTACACTGATACTAAGAAGCTACCGGTGAAGCTATGATAATGTACTGACAGAAGGGTTACACTGATACTAAGAAGCTACTGGTGAAGCCATGATAATGTACTGACAAAAGGGTTACACTGATACTAAGAAGCTACTGGTGAAGCTATGATAATGTACTGACAGAAGGGTTACACTGATACTAAGAAGCTACTGGTGAAGCCATGATAATGCACTGACAGTAGGGTTACACTGATACTAAGAAGCTACTGGTGAAGCTACGATAATGTACTGACAGTAGGGTTACACTGATACTAAGAAGCTACTGGTGAAGCTATGATAATGTACTGACAGAAGGGTTACACTGATACTAAGAAGCTACTGGTGAAGCCATGATAATGTACTGACAGTAGGGTTACACTGATACTAAGAAGCTACTGGTGAAGCTAAGATAATGTACTGACAGTAGACTTACACAGATACTAAGAAGCTACTGGTGAAGCTACGATAATGTACTGACAGTAGGGTTACACTGATACTAAGAAGCTACTGGTGAAGCTACGATAATGTACTGACAGAAGGGTTACACTGATACTAAGAAGCTACGATAATGTACTGACAGAAGGGTTACACTGATACTAAGAAGCTACTGGTGAAGCTACGATAATGTACTGACAGAAGGGTTACACTGATACTAAGAAGCTACGATAATGTACTGACAGAAGGGTTACACGGATACTAAGAAGCTACTGGTGAAGCCATGATAATGTACTGACAGAAGGGTTACACTGATACTAAGAAGCTACTGGTGAAGCTACAATAATGTACTGAAAGAAAGGTTACACTGATATTAAGAAGCTACGATAATGTACTGACAGAAGGGTTACACTGATACTAAGAAGCTACTGGTGAAGCCATGATAATGTACTGACAGAAGGGTTACACTGATACTAAGAAGCTACTGGTGAAGCCATGATAATGTACTGACAGAACGGTTACACTGATACTAAGAAGCTACTGGTGAAGCCATGATAATGTACTGACAGAAGGGTTACACTGATACTAAGAAGCTACTGGTGAAGCCATGATAATGTACTGACAGAACGGTTACATTGATACTAAGAAGCTACTGGTGAAGCTACAATAATGTACTGACAGAAGGGTTACACTGATATTAAGAAGCTACGATAATGTACTGACAGAAGGGTTACACTGATACTAAGAAGCTACTGGTGAAGCCATGATAATGTACTGACAGAAGGGTTACACTGATACTAAGAAGCTACTGGTGAAGCCATGATAATGTACTGACAGAACGGTTACACTGATACTAAGAAGCTACTGGTGAAGCCATGATAATGTACTGACAGAAGGGTTACACTGATACTAAGAAGCTACTGGTGAAGCCATGATAATGTACTGACAGAACGGTTACACTGATACTAAGAAGCTACTGGTGAAGCCACGATAATGTACTGACAGAAGGGTTACACTGATACTAAGAAGCTACTGGTGAAGCCATGATAATGTACTGACAGAAGGGTTACACTGATACTAAGAAGCTACTGGTGAAGCTACGATAATGTACTGACAGGAGGGTTACACTGATACTAAGAAGCTACCGGTTAAGCTATGATAATGTACTGACAGAAGGGTTACACTGATACTAAGAAGCTACTGGTGAAGCCATGATAATGTACTGACAGAAGGGTTACACTGATACTAAGAAGCTACTGGTGAAGCTATGATAATGTACTGACAGAATGGTTACACTGATACTAAGAAGCTACTGGTGAAGCCATGATAATGTACTGACAGTAGGGTTACACTGATACTAAGAAGCTACTGGTGAAGCTACGATAATGTACTGACAGTAGGGTTACACTGATACTAAGAAGCTACTGGTGAAGCTATGATAATGTACTGACAGAAGGGTTACACTGATACTAAGAAGCTACTGGTGAAGCCATGATAATGTACTGACAGTAGGGTTACACTGATACTAAGAAGCTACTGGTGAAGCTAAGATAATGTACTGACAGTAGACTTACACTGATACTAAGAAGCTACTGGTGAAGCTACGATAATGTACTGACAGTAGGGTTACACTGATACTAAGAAGCTACTGGTGAAGCTACGATAATGTACTGACAGAAGGGTTACACTGATACTAAGAAGCTACGATAATGTACTGACAGAAGGGTTACACTGATACCAAGAAGCTACTGGTGAAGCTACGATAATGTACTGACAGAAGGGTTACACTGATACTAAGAAGCTACGATAATGTACTGACAGAAGGGTTACACGGATACTAAGAAGCTACTGGTGAAGCCATGATAATGTACTGACAGAAGGGTTACACTGATACTAAGAAGCTACTGGTGAAGCTACAATAATGTACTGACAGAAGGGTTACACTGATATTAAGAAGCTACGATAATGTACTGACAGAAGGGTTACACTGATACTAAGAAGCTACTGGTGAAGCCATGATAATGTACTGACAGAAGGGTTACACTGATACTAAGAAGCTACTGGTGAAGCCATGATAATGTACTGACAGAAGGGTTACACCGATACTAAGAAGCTACTGGTGAAGCCATGATAATGTACTGACAGAACGGTTACACTGATACTAAGAAGCTACTGGTGAAGCCATGATAATGTACTGACAGAAGGGTTACACTGATACTAAGAAGCTACTGGTGAAGCCATGATAATGTACTGACAGAAGGGTTACACTGATACTAAGAAGCTACTGGTGAAGCTACGATAATGTACTGACAGAAGGGTTACACTGATACTAAGAAGCTACGATAATGTACTGACAGGAGGGTTACACTGATACTAAGAAGCTACCGGTGAAGCCATGATAATGTACTGACAGAAGGGTTACACTGATACTAAGAAGCTACTGGTGAAGCCATGATAATGTACTGACAGAAGGGTTACACTGATACTAAGAAGCTACTGGTGAAGCTATGATAATGTACTGACAGAAGGGTTACACTGATACTAAGAAGCTACTGGTGAAGCCATGATAATGTACTGACAGCAGGGTTACACTGATACTAAGAAGCTACTGGTGAAGCTACGATAATGTACTGACAGTAGGGTTACACTGATACTAAGAAGCTACTGGTGAAGCTATGATAATGTACTGACAGAAGGGTTACACTGATACTAAGAAGCTACTGGTGAAGCCATGATAATGTACTGACAGTAGGGTTACACTGATACTAAGAAGCTACTGGTGAAGCTAAGATAATGTACTGACAGTAGACTTACACTGATACTAAGAAGCTACTGGTGAAGCTACGATAATGTACTGACAGAAGGGTTACACTGATACTAAGAAGCTACGATAATGTACTGACAGAAGGGTTACACTGATACTAAGAAGCTACTGGTGAAGCTACGATAATGTACTGACAGAAGGGTTACACTGATACTAAGAAGCTACGATAATGTACTGACAGAAGGGTTACACGGATACTAAGAAGCTACTGGTGAAGCCATGATAATGTACTGACAGAAGGGTTACACTGATACTAAGACGCTACTGGGGAAGCCATGATAATGTACTGACAGAAGGGTTACACTGATACTAAGAAGCTACTGGTGAAGCCATGATAATGTACTGACAGAAGGGTTACAATGATACTAAGAAGCTACTGGTGAGTTACACACAGTGTGAAGGGAGAGAAGTCAGAGGACACACACACACACACACACACACACACACACACACACACACAACCACTAGTAATAGAGTTAGAGAAACGACCAGAGTCCCCTAAGCAGTTATCAGGAAGGCTCAATAAAAGTCAACTGCTGATGTGGCATGTCTCTGTATTTCAAATCAAATCAACGTTTATTGGTCACGTACACAGTTTAGCAGATGTTATAGCGGTTGCAGCGAAATGCTTACGTTACTAGCTCTTAACAATACAGTCAAATGTCAAACAAGTACATAAATAATCAAGAAAATCATGATCAAGAAATCAAGAAATGTCGTAAACAAATCCAATGAACAACCGAAATAGCACCGTTTTAGTAATCCAAATGCAATCTATACGTATCTACACAGGATGAGTTCACACAATATATACTAAGAATGATATGTACAGCAGCAGATATATTACAGCGAGCTATGTGAAGAATCCAGTACATAAATAAATATGAGGTGTGTACAAACAGTGTAAATAAAATACAATGTACAGTGGTAGAAATATTAGAATGAGCTATGTGGAGAATACAGTATTTAAATACACAGTACCAAACCCCCTGACAAAATAGATAGAATTGCAGGAAATTAGCTTCTGGACCAGAGTCCATGTAAATGGTGTGTATAGACAGTATGGACAGTATATAATAATAATAATATAATATGCCATTTAGCAGATGCTTTTATCCAAAGCAACTTACAGTCATGCGTGCATACATTTTTGCGTATGGGTGGTCCCGGGGATCGAACCCACTACCTTGGCGTTACAAGCGCCGTGCTCTACCAGCTGAGCTACAGAGGACCACATATTGATAGAAAAGATTTGTACAGCAGTAGTTATATAGGATGAGCCTTCACTAGAATACAGTATACACATATGAAGTGGGTAAAACAGTATATAAACATTATTAAAGTGACCAGTGTTCCATGTCTATGTACACAGGGCAGCATTCTCTAAGGTGCAGGGTAGAGTACTGGGAGGTAGCTGGCTAGTGACATTGACTAAGGTTCAAATTAAATTGTATTTGTCACGTGCGCCGAATACAACAGGTGTAGACCTTACCGTGAAATGCTTACTTACAAGCCCTTAACCCACAATGCAGAGCAAGAAATAGAGTTAAGAAAATATTGACTAAATAAACGAAAGTAAAGAAAAAAATATTATAATAACAATAAAGAGGCTATATACAGGAAGTACCGGTACCAAGTCAATGTGCAGGAGGCTATATACAGGAAGTACCGGTACCGAGTCAATGTGCAGGAGGCTATATACAGGAAGTACCGGTACCAAGTCAATGTGCAGGAGGCTATATACAGGAAGTACCGGTACCGAGTCAATGTGCAGGAGGCTATATACAGGAAGTACCGGTACCAAGTCAATGTGCAGGAGGCTATATACAGGAAGTACCGGTGCCGAGTCAATGTACAGGAGGCTATATACAGGAAGTACCGGTACCGAGTCAATGTGCAGGAGGCTATATACAGGAAGTACCGGTACCGAGTCAATGTGGGGGGTACAGGTTAGTCCAGGTCATAATGAGGCTATATACAGGGGGTACCGGTACCGAGTCAATGTGGGGGGTACAGGTTAGTCCAGGTAATAAAGAGGCTATATACAGGGGGTACCGGTACCGAGTCAATGTGGGGGGTACAGGTTAGTCCAGGTAATAACGAGGCTATATACAGGAAGTACCGGTACCGAGTCAATGTGGGGGGTACAGGTTAGTCCAGGTAATTTGTACATGTAGGTAGGGGTAAAGTGACTATGCATAGATAATAAACAATGATAAACAATGATTAATTGTTCAGCAGTCTTATGGCTTGGGGGTAGAAGCTGTTAAGGAGCCTTTTGGACCTAGATTTGGCGCTCCGGTACCGCTTGCCGCGTGGTAGCAGAGAGAACAGTCTATGACTTGGGTGACTGGAGTCTTTGACAATTTTTTAACAGGGTCCCAGTGGTCTCTGGGTCTCTCCCTAGAGCAGGCACTAACAGGGCCCCAGTGGTCTCTGGGTCTCTCCCTAGAGCAGGCACTAACAGGGCCCCAGTGGTCTCTGGGTCTCTCCCTAGAGCAGGCACTAACAGGGCCCCAGTGGTCTCTGGGTCTCTCCCTAGAGCAGGCACTAACAGGGCCCCAGTGGTCTCTGGGTCTCTCCCTAGAGCAGGCACTAACAGGGTCCCAGTGGTCTCTGGGTCTCTCCCTAGAGCAGGCACTAACAGGGCCCCAGTGGTCTCTGGGTCTCTCCCTAGAGCAGGCACTAACAGGGCCCCAGTGGTCTCTGGGTCTCTCCCTAGAGCAGGCACTAACAGGGCCCCAGTGGTCTCTGGGTCTCTCCCTAGAGCAGGCACTAACAGGGCCCCAGTGGTCTCTGGGTCTCTCCCTAGAGCAGGCACTAACAGGGCCCCAGTGGTCTCTGGGTCTCTCCCTAGAGCAGGCACTAACAGGGCCCCAGTGGTCTCTGGGTCTCTCCCTAGAGCAGGCACTAACAGGGCCCCAGTGGTCTCTGGGTCTCTCCCTAGAGCAGGCACTAACAGGGCCCCAGTGGTCTCTGGGTCTCTCCCTAGAGCAGGCACTAACAGGGCCCCAGTGGTCTCTGGGTCTCTCCCTAGAGCAGGCACTAACAGGGCCCCAGTGGTCTCTGGGTCTCTCCCTAGAGCAGGCACTAACAGGGCCCCAGTGGTCTCTGGGTCTCTCCCTAGAGCAGGCACTAACAGGGCCCCAGTGGTCTCTGGGTCTCTCCCTAGAGCAGGCACTAACAGGGCCCCAGTGGTCTCTGGGTCTCTCCCTAGAGCAGGCACTAACAGGGCCCCAGTGGTCTCTGGGTCTCTCCCTAGAGCAGGCACTAACAGGGCCTCAGGAAGGAGATGCCTGTATCATAACAGGTTGCTTGAAGAGTTTGATACTGGCTCTCCATAGTTCATCCACCTCCATAGTACCTGGTCATGTGATGAGGGTAGCTACACTGATGGTCATGTGATGAGGGTAGCTACACTGATGGTCATGTGATGAGGGTAGCTACACTGATGGTCATGTGATGAGGGTAGCTACACTGATGGTCATGTGATGAGGGTAGCTACACTGATGGTCATGTGATGAGGGTAGCTACACTGATGGTCATGTGATGAGGGTAGCTACACTGATGGTCATGTGATGAGGGTAGCTACACTGATGGTCATGTGATGAGGGTAGCTACACTGATGGTCATGTGATGAGGGTAGCTACACTGATGGTCATGTGATGAGGGTAGCTACACTGATGGTCATGTGATGAGGGTAGCTACACTGATGGTCATGTGATGAGGGTAGCTACACTGCTTCTTCACCCACTCAGAAGAGGCAGATGGATGACAGAGAGAGAGAGAGAGAGAGAGAGAGAGAGAAAAGGTCAATGGTTGTCGCGTGGCGAAAGTGAGTCCATTATGTGGCATTGTATACAGGCCCTGAAAGAGCAGGCTCTCAGCAGTAAGACAGAAGTACTGGAGCAGCTATGATCCTCCTCCTCCTCCTCCTCCTCCTCCTCCTCCTCGTCCTCCTCCTCTGCCACTTAACCAGCATGGCTACCACAGCATTCTGCAGCGATACGCCATCCCATCTGGTTTGGGCTTAGTGGGACTATCATTCGTTTTTCAATAGGACAATGACCCAAAACACACCTCCAGGCTGTGTATGGGCTATTTTACCAAGAAGGAGAGTGATGGAGTGCTGCATCAGATGACCTGGCCTCCACAATCACCCGACCTCAACCCAATTGAGATGGTTTGAGATGAGTCGGACAGCAGAGTGAAGGAAAAGTAGCCAACAAGTGCTCAGCATATGTGGGAACTCCTTCAAGACTGTTGGAAAAGCATTCCAGGTGAAGCTGGTTGATAGAATGCCAAGAATGTGCAAAGCTGTCATCAAGGCAAATGGTGGCTATTTGAAGAACCTCAAATATAAAATATGTTTTGATTTGTTTAACACTTTTTTGGTTACTACATGATGTGTTATGTGTTATTTCATAGTTGTGATGTCTTCACTATTATTCTACAATGTAGAAAATTGTAAAAATAAAGAAAAACCCTTGAATGAGAGGGTGTATTCAAACTTTTGACTGGTACTGTAAGTATTTACACCCTTTGCTATAAGACTCGAAATTGAGCTCAGGTGGAACCTGTTTCCATTGATCATCCTTGAGATGTTTCTACAACTTGATTGGTAAATTCAATTGATTGGACATGATTTGGAAAAGGACACACACCTGTCTATATAAGGTCCCACAGTTGACAGTGCATGTCAGAGCAAAAACCAAGCCATGAGGTCGAAAGAATTGTCCGTAGAGCTCCGAGACAGGATTGTGTAGAGGCACAGATCTGGGGAAGGGTACCAAAACATTTCTGCAGCATTGAAGGTGCCCAAGAACACAGTGGCCTCCATCATTCTTAAATGGAAGAAGTTTGGAACCACCAAGACTCTTCCTAGAGCTGGCCACCCGGCTAAACTGAGCAATCGGGTGAGAAGTGCCTTCGTCAGGGAGGTGATCAAGAACCCGATGGTCACACTGACAGAGCTCCAGAGTTCCTCTGTGGGGATGGGAGAACCTTCCAGAGGGACAACCATCTCTGCAGCACTCCACCAATCAGGCCTTTATGGTAGAGTGGCCAGATGGAAGCCACTCCTCAGTAAAAGGCACATGACAGCCCGCTTGGAGTTTGCCAAAAGGCACCTAAAGGACTCTCAGACCATGAGAAACAAGATTCTCTGGTCTGATGAAACCAAGATTGAACTCTTGAGGAAACCTGGCACCATCCCCACGGTGAAGCATGGTGGTGGCAGCATAATGCTGTGGGGATGTTTTTCAGCGGCAGGGGCTGGGAGACTAGTCAGGATTGAGGGAAAGTACAGAGAGATCCTTGATGAAAACCTGCTCCAGAGCGCTCAGGACCTCAGACTGGGGTGAAGGTTCACCTTCCAACAGGACAACGACCCTAAGCACACAGCCAAGACAACACAGGAGTGGCTTAAGGGACAAGTCTCTGAATGTCCTTGAGTGGCCCAGCCAGAGCCCGGACTTGAACCTGATGGAACATCTCTGGAGAGACCTGAAAATAGCTGTGCAGCGACGCTCCCCATCCAACCTGACAGAGCTTGAGAGGATCTGCAGAGAAGAATGGGAGAAACAAGCTTGTAGCGTCATACCTAAGAAGACTCAAGGCTGTAATCGCTGCCAAAGGTGCTTCAACAAAGTACTGAGTAAAGGGTCTGAATACTTATGTAAATGTTATATTTCAGTTTTTTATGTATTTTTTATTTGGAAAAAATTCTAAAAACCAGTTTTTATTATTAATATCACTGTGTGTAGATTGATGAGGGGGAAAAAAACAATTTAATAAATTTTAGAATAAGGCTGTAACATAACAAAATGTGGAATAAGTCAAGGGGTCTGAATACTTTCCGAATGCACTGTATACGTGAAGTCTTTTTACTTTATTTTTTATTTTACCTTTATTTAACTAGGCAAGTCAGTTAAGAACAAATTCTTATTTACAATGACGGCCTACACCGGCCAAATTGTGCGCCGCCCTATGGGACTCCCTATCACGGCCGGTTGTGAAACAGCCTGGAATTGAACCAGGGGGTCTGTAGTGACGCCTCAAGCACTGAGATGCAGTGCCTTAGACCGCTGAGCCACTCGTCTGGTGAACTGTCTAATCCAGGGGTGTCAAACTCATTTTAGCTCAGGGGCCACATGGAGGAAAATCTATTCCCAAGTGGGCCGGACCGGAAAAATCATGGTATATATAACTTAAAAACAACAACTTCAGATTGTTTTCTTTGTTTTAATACGATCAACATACAACATAAAGCTGGAGCCTGAGGACAGTGTGTCCAAAATAGTACAAGCACAACATCACTATTAATCATAAAACACGTCAAGTTTATTTGAAAATTCTAAAGAAAAAGAACACACAAACACACAATGCCTCAGTGATTAACAGAACTGTTTCACAGATCACAGAACTATATCAGGGTGTCATTTCTCAGGCAGAAATGTAGATAAAAATAATGAAATCCTGTTCCCCAAACAAGTGCAAGAACCACAGAGTCAAGAATAGGTTAAATATACAAATAAAATAAAATCAATTAAAAACAATAGCACATCAACATAAAAACATATAAACATAAAGCTGGAGCCTGAGGACAGTGTCCAAAAGCACAACATCACTATTAATCATAAAACACCTCAAGTTATTTGAAAGTTCTGAGGACAAAGAACACACAAACACACAATGCCTCAGTGATTCACAGAAGTATATCACAGATCACAGAACTATATCAGGGTGTCATTTCTCAGGCAGAAATGTAGATAAAAATAATGAAATCCTGTTCCCCAAACAAGTGCAAGAACCACAGAGTCAAGAATAGGTTAAATATACAAATAAAATAAAATCAATTAAAAACAATAGCACATCAACATAAAAACATATAAACATAAAGCTGGAGCCTGAGGACAGTGTCCAAAAGCACAACATCACTATTAATCATAAAACACCTCAAGTTATTTGAAAGTTCTGAGGACAAAGAACACACAAACACACAATGCCTCAGTGATTCACAGAAGTATATCACAGATCACAGAACTATATCAGGGTGTCGTTTCTCAGGCAGAAATGTAGATAAAAATAATGAAATCCTGTTCCCCAAACAAGTGCAAGAACCACAGAGTCAAGAATAGGTTAAATATACAAATAAAATAAAATCAATTAAAAACAATAGCACATCAACATAAAAACATATAAACATAAATCTGAAAGCGTTGCTCAAACTCCCGTAACAGTCCCGTTATTTTATCTTTGAACCGCTTCATGTTTGCCACATGTTGGGTCGCGCACACATTTTTCAGACAGGGGAAGTGAGCTGCATCACCCCCGGCAAGTTGCGTCTCCCACAATGACAGCTTCAACTTGAAAGAACGTATGCTGTCATAATACTGCGTGACAACTTTGTTGCGCCCTTGCAGCTGTTTGTTCAAGTTATTCAGGTGCTCTGTAACATCCACCATAAATGCAAGGTCCTGCATCCATTCTGCGGAATGAAATTCTAACACTGGTTTGCCCTTTTCTTCCATGAACTGTTCAATTTCTTCTCGTAAATCAAAGAAACGCCTCAGCACAGCACCTCGGCTTAACCATCTTACCTCAGTGTGGTATGGCAGGCCATAGATGTGGTCTTTCTCTCTGAGAAGGCTGTCAAACTGACGGTGATTCAGGCTTCTGGATCGGATGAAATTAACAGTTTGGATGACCACCTTCATGACGTTATCCATCTTTAATGACTTGCAACACAAAGCCTCCTGGTGCAAAATACAGTGAAAAGTCAAAAAATCACGTCCTCCATTTGCAGATTGCACTTTCTCTCTGAACTTTGTCACAACGCCTGCTTTTTTCCCGATCATTGAGGGCGCACCATCTGTAGCCAGGCTGACAGCGCGGGACCAGTCCACTCCGGCCCTGTCCAGCGCGCCGACGAGTGCGGTAAAAATATCAGCTGCTGTCGTTGTATCTGTCATCGGCACCAACTCCACGAACTCCTCGGTGACGGTCAATGTGTCATCAACTCCGCGGATGAAAATGGCCAGTTGTGCAACATCTGTAATGTCCGTGCTTTCATCAATTGCAACCGAAAACGCAATAAATGACTTTACTTTTTGCTTCAACTGGCTGTCCAAATCCACTGAAAGATCGGAAATCCTGTCTGCAACTGTGTTTCTTGTCAGGCTGATATTTGCAAAAGCCTGCCGCTTTTCAGGGCACACAATCTCCGCTGCCTTCTTCATGCATGTTTTTACAAATTCACCCTCACTAAATGGTTTTGAAGCCACTGCGATTTCATTAGCAATGAGGTAGCTAGCTTTCACTGCAGCGTCACTGATGTCTCGGCTGTGAGTAAACACAGACTGCTGTTTCTTCAGACCCGCCAACAGTTCATTCACCTTCTCTCATCTCCGCTGTCCTTGAAAGTTGTCATATTTGTCGGCATGAAGACTCACATAGTGGCGACGAAGGTTATATTCTTTCAGCACTGCAACATGCTCTGAACACACCAAACATACAGCTTTCCCATTCAATTCCGTGAATAAATAGGATGACCATTTTTCTTGGAACACTCTGCACTCTGCGTCCACTTTTCTCTTTTTTGACAGAGACATATTGGGGCAATGAGGGTGCCAAAGCACATAATGTTAAAAGTAGAAGCTGTAATAAATATCGCGGGCAAAACAAAGTAGCTCATTGGCTGCACGTGCTTGACCTACTTGCTCTGCCCCGGTATAAACAGTTTGCTTGCTTAACACAATTGCTATTGCGCCATCCAGTGGACGCAATTGGAACAGCAGTTTATTTTATTGAAAAATTGCAGCGCATTTTTATACTTTACAAAATTATTATTATTATTATTATATATATATATATATTTTTTTTTTCAAAATCATCTCGCGGGCCGGATTAAACCCGTTTGCGGGCCTGATCCGGTCCGCGGGCCGGACGTTTGACACCCCTGGTCTAATCAGACTAGTGAAAAATCACTGTTGCAATCAAAACCAGCTGAAATGTATTGATCAGGGGGTGCGTTCCCAAATGGCTCCGTGTTCCCTATATAGTGCACTACTTTTGATGGGCTCTTTAAAGGGAATAGGGTGCCATTTGTGATGCAGCTCAGTTCTACGCATGCTATACTTCACCTTTCGGTCTGCTCTCACTGAAGCCTCCGTCCATATGAGCTCTAACAGGAGGGCCTGTTTACTAGTCATGTTATTAACACTCAAAGAGGGTGTGTGTGTGTGTGAGAGAGAGAGAGAGAGAAAGACCGAGAGAGAGAGAGAGAAAGTGTGTGTCTAACGGTGCTAAGGCCAGAGGAGGAAGCATCTCTCTCTCTCTCTCTCTCTGTCTCGATGTCTCTCTCTCTCTCCCTCTCCATCCCTGCTCTGAGATATATCAAAGCCTGCGTTGCCAGGAGACAGCCTGAATGCATCAATACCGTGTTCTCTCTGTTAATTAGCTGTAAATATTCATATTCTCTCCCTTTCTCTGCCTCTCCGTCCACTGACCCAGTAGTATAGTAGTCTTGGAGTGGTGAACTGGGCCTCGTCTGACCCAGTAGTATAGTAGTCCTGGAGTGGTGAACTGGGCCTCGTCTGACCCAGTAGTATAGTAGTCCTGGAGTGGTGAACTGGGCCTCGTCTGACCCAGTAGTATAGTAGCCCTGGAGTGGTGAACTGGGCCTCGTCTGACCCAGTAGTATAGTAGCCCTGGAGTGGTGAACTGGGCCTCGTCTGACCCAGTAGTATAGTAGCCCTGGAGTGGTGAACTGGGCCTCGTCTGACCCAGTAGTATAGTAGCCCTGGAGTGGTGAACTGGGCCTCGTCTGACCCAGTAGTATAGTAGTCCTGGAGTGGTGAACTGGGCCTCGTCTGACCCAGTAGTATAGTAGTCCTGGAGTGGTGAACTGGGCCTCGTCTGACCCAGTAGTATAGTAGCCCTGGAGTGGTGAACTGGGCCTCGTCTGACCCAGTAGTATAGTAGCCCTGGAGTGGTGAACTGGGCCTCGTCTGACCCAGTAGTATAGTAGCCCTGGAGTGGTGAACTGGGCCTCGTCTGACCCAGTAGTATAGTAGCCCTGGAGTGGTGAACTGGGCCTCGTCTGACCCAGTAGTATAGTAGCCCTGGAGTGGTGAACTGGGCCTCGTCTGACCCAGTAGTATAGTAGTCCTGGAGTGGTGAACTGGGCCTCGTCTGACCCAGTAGTATAGTAGTCCTGGAGTGGTGAACTGGGCCTCGTCTGACCCAGTAGTATAGTAGTCCTGGAGTGGTGAACTGGGCCTCGTCTGACCCAGTAGTATAGTAGCCCTGGAGTGGTGAACTGGGCCTCGTCTGACCCAGTAGTATAGTAGCCCTGGAGTGGTGAACTGGGCCTCGTCTGACCCAGTAGTATAGTAGCCCTGGAGTGGTGAACTGGGCCTCGTCTGACCCAGTAGTATAGTAGTCCTGGAGTGGTGAACTGGGCCTTGTCTGACCCAGTAGTATAGTAGTCCTGGAGTGGTGAACTGGGCCTCGTCTGACCCAGTAGTATAGTAGTCCTGGAGTGGTGAACTGGGCCTCGTCTGACCCAGTAGTATAGTAGCCCTGGAGTGGTGAACTGGGCCTCGTCTGACCCAGTAGTATAGTAGTCCTGGAGTGGTGAACTGGGCCTCGTCTGACCCAGTAGTATAGTAGTTCTGGAGTGGTGAACTGGGCCTCGTCTGACCCAGTAGTATAGTAGTCATGGAGTGGTGAACTGGGCCTCGTCTGACCCAGTAGTATAGTAGTTCTGGAGTGGTGAACTGGGCCTCGTCTGACCCAGTAGTATAGTAGTCCTGGAGTGGTGAACTGGGCCTCGTCTGACCCAGTAGTATAGTAGTCCTGGAGTGGTGAACTGGGCCTCGTCTGACCCAGTAGTATAGTAGCCCTGGAGTGGTGAACTGGGCCTCGTCTGACCCAGTAGTATAGTAGTCCTGGAGTGGTGAACTGGGCCTCGTCTGACCCAGTAGTAGGGTAGTCCTGGAGTGGTGAACTGGGCCTCGTCTGACCCAGTAGTATAGTAGTCCTGGAGTGGTGAACTGGGCCTCGTCTGACCCAGTAGTATAGTAGTCCTGGAGTGGTGAACTGGGCCTCGTCTGACCCAGTAGTATAGTAGCCCTGGAGTGGTGAACTGGGCCTCGTCTGACCCAGTAGTATAGTAGTCCTGGAGTGGTGAACTGGGCCTCGTCTGACCCAGTAATATAGTAGTCCTGGAGTGGTGAACTGGGCCTCGTCTGACCCAGTAGTATAGTAGTCCTGGAGTGGTGAACTGGGCCTCGTCTGACCCAGTAGTATAGTAGCCCTGGAGTGGTGAACTGGGCCTCGTCTGACCCAGTAGTATAGTAGCCCTGGAGTGGTGAACTGGGCCTCGTCTGACCCAGTAGTATAGTAGCCCTGGAGTGGTGAACTGGGCCTCGTCTGACCCAGTAGTATAGTAGCCCTGGAGTGGTGAACTGGGCCTCGTCTGACCCAGTAGTATAGTAGCCCTGGAGTGGTGAACTGGGCCTCGTCTGACCCAGTAGTATAGTAGCCCTGGAGTGGTGAACTGGGCCTCGTCTGACCCAGTAGTATAGTAGCCCTGGAGTGGTGAACTGGGCCTCGTCTGACCCAGTAGTATAGTAGCCCTGGAGTGGTGAACTGGGCCTCGTCTGACCCAGTAGTATAGTAGCCCTGGAGTGGTGAACTGGGCCTCGTCTGACCCAGTAGTATAGTAGTCCTGGAGTGGTGAACTGGGCCTCGTCTGACCCAGTAGTATAGTAGCCCTGGAGTGGTGAACTGGGCCTCGTCTGACCCAGTAGTATAGTAGCCCTGGAGTGGTGAACTGGGCCTCGTCTGACCCAGTAGTATAGTAGCCCTGGAGTGGTGAACTGGGCCTCGTCTGACCCAGTAGTATAGTAGCCCTGGAGTGGTGAACTGGGCCTCGTCTGACCCAGTAGTATAGTAGCCCTGGAGTGGTGAACTGGGCCTCGTCTGACCCAGTAGTATAGTAGCCCTGGAGTGGTGAACTGGGCCTCGTCTGACCCAGTAGTATAGTAGTCCTGGAGTGGTGAACTGGGCCTCGTCTGACCCAGTAGTATAGTAGTCCTGGAGTGGTGAACTGGGCCTCGTCTGACCCAGTAGTATAGTAGTCCTGGAGTGGTGAACTGGGCCTCGTCTGACCCAGTAGTATAGTAGCCCTGGAGTGGTGAACTGGGCCTCGTCTGACCCAGTAGTATAGTAGCCCTGGAGTGGTGAACTGGGCCTCGTCTGACCCAGTAGTATAGTAGCCCTGGAGTGGTGAACTGGGCCTCGTCTGACCCAGTAGTATAGTAGTCCTGGAGTGGTGAACTGGGCCTTGTCTGACCCAGTAGTATAGTAGTCCTGGAGTGGTGAACTGGGCCTCGTCTGACCCAGTAGTATAGTAGTCCTGGAGTGGTGAACTGGGCCTCGTCTGACCCAGTAGTATAGTAGCCCTGGAGTGGTGAACTGGGCCTCGTCTGACCCAGTAGTATAGTAGTCCTGGAGTGGTGAACTGGGCCTCGTCTGACCCAGTAGTATAGTAGTTCTGGAGTGGTGAACTGGGCCTCGTCTGACCCAGTAGTATAGTAGTCATGGAGTGGTGAACTGGGCCTCGTCTGACCCAGTAGTATAGTAGTTCTGGAGTGGTGAACTGGGCCTCGTCTGACCCAGTAGTATAGTAGTCCTGGAGTGGTGAACTGGGCCTCGTCTGACCCAGTAGTATAGTAGTCCTGGAGTGGTGAACTGGGCCTCGTCTGACCCAGTAGTATAGTAGCCCTGGAGTGGTGAACTGGGCCTCGTCTGACCCAGTAGTATAGTAGTCCTGGAGTGGTGAACTGGGCCTCGTCTGACCCAGTAGTAGGGTAGTCCTGGAGTGGTGAACTGGGCCTCGTCTGACCCAGTAGTATAGTAGTCCTGGAGTGGTGAACTGGGCCTCGTCTGACCCAGTAGTATAGTAGTCCTGGAGTGGTGAACTGGGCCTCGTCTGACCCAGTAGTATAGTAGCCCTGGAGTGGTGAACTGGGCCTCGTCTGACCCAGTAGTATAGTAGTCCTGGAGTGGTGAACTGGGCCTCGTCTGACCCAGTAATATAGTAGTCCTGGAGTGGTGAACTGGGCCTCGTCTGACCCAGTAGTATAGTAGTCCTGGAGTGGTGAACTGGGCCTCGTCTGACCCAGTAGTATAGTAGCCATGGAGTGGTGAACTGGGCCTCGTCTGACCCAGTAGTATAGTAGCCCTGGAGTGGTGAACTGGGCCTCGTCTGACCCAGTAGTATAGTAGTCCTGGAGTGGTGAACTGGGCCTCGTCTGACCCAGTAGTATAGTAGCCCTGGAGTGGTGAACTGGGCCTCGTCTGACCCAGTAGTATAGTAGCCCTGGAGTGGTGAACTGGGCCTCGTCTGACCCAGTAGTATAGTAGTCCTGGAGTGGTGAACTGGACCTCGTCTGACCCAGTAGTATAGTAGTCCTGGAGTGGTGAACTGGGCCTCGTCTGACCCAGTAGTATAGTAGCCCTGGAGTGGTGAACTGGGCCTCGTCTGACCCAGTAGTATAGTAGCCCTGGAGTGGTGAACTGGGCCTCGTCTGACCCAGTAGTATAGTAGTCCTGGAGTGGTGAACTGGGCCTCGTCTGACCCAGTAGTATAGTAGCCCTGGAGTGGTGAACTGGGCCTCGTCTGACCCAGTAGTATAGTAGCCCTGGAGTGGTGAACTGGGCCTCGTCTGACCCAGTAGTATAGTAGCCCTGGAGTGGTGAACTGGGCCTCGTCTGACCCAGTAGTATAGTAGCCCTGGAGTGGTGAACTGGGCCTCGTCTGACCCAGTAGTATAGTAGCCCTGGAGTGGTGAACTGGGCCTCGTCTGACCCAGTAGTATAGTAGCCCTGGAGTGGTGAACTGGGCCTCGTCTGACCCAGTAGTATAGTAGTCCTGGAGTGGTGAACTGGGCCTCGTCTGACCCAGTAGTATAGTAGTTCTGGAGTGGTGAACTGGGCCTCGTCTGACCCAGTAGTATAGTAGCCCTGGAGTGGTGAACTGGGCCTCGTCTGACCCAGTAGTATAGTAGTCATGGAGTGGTGAACTGGGCCTCGTCTGACCCAGTAGTATAGTAGTTCTGGAGTGGTGAACTGGGCCTCGTCTGACCCAGTAGTATAGTAGCCCTGGAGTGGTGAACTGGGCCTCGTCTGACCCAGTAGTATAGTAGTCCTGGAGTGGTGAACTGGGCCTCGTCTGACCCAGTAGTATAGTAGTCCTGGAGTGGTGAACTGGGCCTCGTCTGACCCAGTAGTATAGTAGCCCTGGAGTGGTGAACTGGGCCTCGTCTGACCCAGTAGTATAGTAGTCCTGGAGTGGTGAACTGGGCCTCGTCTGACCCAGTAGTAGGGTAGTCTTGGAGTGGTGAACTGGGCCTCGTCTGACCCAGTAGTATAGTAGTCCTGGAGTGGTGAACTGGGCCTCGTCTGACCCAGTAGTATAGTAGTCCTGGAGTGGTGAACTGGGCCTCGTCTGACCCAGTAGTATAGTAGCCCTGGAGTGGTGAACTGGGCCTCGTCTGACCCAGTAGTATAGTAGTCCTGGAGTGGTGAACTGGGCCTCGTCTGACCCAGTAATATAGTAGTCCTGGAGTGGTGAACTGGGCCTCGTCTGACCCAGTAGTATAGTAGTCCTGGAGTGGTGAACTGGGCCTCGTCTGACCCAGTAGTATAGTAGCCCTGGAGTGGTGAACTGGGCCTCGTCTGACCCAGTAGTATAGTAGCCCTGGAGTGGTGAACTGGGCCTCGTCTGACCCAGTAGTATAGTAGTCCTGGAGTGGTGAACTGGGCCTCGTCTGACCCAGTAGTATAGTAGCCCTGGAGTGGTGAACTGGGCCTCGTCTGACCCAGTAGTATAGTAGCCCTGGAGTGGTGAACTGGGCCTCGTCTGACCCAGTAGTATAGTAGTCCTGGAGTGGTGAACTGGACCTCGTCTGACCCAGTAGTATAGTAGTCCTGGAGTGGTGAACTGGGCCTCGTCTGACCCAGTAGTATAGTAGCCCTGGAGTGGTGAACTGGGCCTCGTCTGACCCAGTAGTATAGTAGCCCTGGAGTGGTGAACTGGGCCTCGTCTGACCCAGTAGTATAGTAGTCCTGGAGTGGTGAACTGGGCCTCGTCTGACCCAGTAGTATAGTAGCCCTGGAGTGGTGAACTGGGCCTCGTCTGACCCAGTAGTATAGTAGCCCTGGAGTGGTGAACTGGGCCTCGTCTGACCCAGTAGTATAGTAGCCCTGGAGTGGTGAACTGGGCCTCGTCTGACCCAGTAGTATAGTAGCCCTGGAGTGGTGAACTGGGCCTCGTCTGACCCAGTAGTATAGTAGCCCTGGAGTGGTGAACTGGGCCTCGTCTGACCCAGTAGTATAGTAGCCCTGGAGTGGTGAACTGGGCCTCGTCTGACCCAGTAGTATAGTAGTCCTGGAGTGGTGAACTGGGCCTCGTCTGACCCAGTAGTATAGTAGTCCTGGAGTGGTGAACTGGGCCTCGTCTGACCCTGTAGTATAGTAGCCCTGGAGTGGTGAACTGGGCCTCGTCTGACCCAGTAGTATAGTAGCCCTGGAGTGGTGAACTGGGCCTCGTCTGACCCAGTAGTATAGTAGCCCTGGAGTGGTGAACTGGGCCTCGTCTGACCCAGTAGTATAGTAGTCCTGGAGTGGTGAACTGGGCCTCGTCTGACCCAGTAGTATAGTAGCCCTGGAGTGGTGAACTGGGCCTCGTCTGACCCAGTAGTATAGTAGTCCTGGAGTGGTGAACTGGGCCTCGTCTGACCCAGTAGTATAGTAGTCCTGGAGTGGTGAACTGGGCCTCGTCTGACCCAGTAGTATAGTAGCCCTGGAGTGGTGAACTGGGCCTCGTCTGACCCAGTAGTATAGTAGTCCTGGAGTGGTGAACTGGGCCTCGTCTGACCCAGTAGTATAGTAGTCCTGGAGTGGTGAACTGGGCCTCGTCTGACCCAGTAGTATAGTAGTCCTGGAGTGGTGAACTGGGCCTCGTCTGACCCAGTAGTATAGTAGCCCTGGAGTGGTGAACTGGGCCTCGTCTGACCCAGTAGTATAGTAGCCCTGGAGTGGTGAACTGGGCCTCGTCTGACCCAGTAGTATAGTAGCCCTGGAGTGGTGAACTGGGCCTCGTCTGACCCAGTAGTATAGTAGTCCTGGAGTGGTGAACTGGGCCTTGTCTGACCCAGTAGTATAGTAGTCCTGGAGTGGTGAACTGGGCCTCGTCTGACCCAGTAGTATAGTAGTCCTGGAGTGGTGAACTGGGCCTCGTCTGACCCAGTAGTATAGTAGCCCTGGAGTGGTGAACTGGGCCTCGTCTGACCCAGTAGTATAGTAGTCCTGGAGTGGTGAACTGGGCCTCGTCTGACCCAGTAGTATAGTAGTTCTGGAGTGGTGAACTGGGCCTCGTCTGACCCAGTAGTATAGTAGTCATGGAGTGGTGAACTGGGCCTCGTCTGACCCAGTAGTATAGTAGTTCTGGAGTGGTGAACTGGGCCTCGTCTGACCCAGTAGTATAGTAGCCCTGGAGTGGTGAACTGGGCCTCGTCTGACCCAGTAGTATAGTAGTCCTGGAGTGGTGAACTGGGCCTCGTCTGACCCAGTAGTATAGTAGTCCTGGAGTGGTGAACTGGGCCTCGTCTGACCCAGTAGTATAGTAGCCCTGGAGTGGTGAACTGGGCCTCGTCTGACCCAGTAGTATAGTAGTCCTGGAGTGGTGAACTGGGCCTCGTCTGACCCAGTAGTAGGGTAGTCCTGGAGTGGTGAACTGGGCCTCGTCTGACCCAGTAGTATAGTAGTCCTGGAGTGGTGAACTGGGCCTCGTCTGACCCAGTAGTATAGTAGTTCTGGAGTGGTGAACTGGGCCTCGTCTGACCCAGTAGTATAGTAGCCCTGGAGTGGTGAACTGGGCCTCGTCTGACCCAGTAGTATAGTAGTCCTGGAGTGGTGAACTGGGCCTCGTCTGACCCAGTAATATAGTAGTCCTGGAGTGGTGAACTGGGCCTCGTCTGACCCAGTAGTATAGTAGTCCTGGAGTGGTGAACTGGGCCTCGTCTGACCCAGTAGTATAGTAGCCCTGGAGTGGTGAACTGGGCCTCGTCTGACCCAGTAGTATAGTAGCCCTGGAGTGGTGAACTGGGCCTCGTCTGACCCAGTAGTATAGTAGTCCTGGAGTGGTGAACTGGGCCTCGTCTGACCCAGTAGTATAGTAGCCCTGGAGTGGTGAACTGGGCCTCGTCTGACCCAGTAGTATAGTAGCCCTGGAGTGGTGAACTGGGCCTCGTCTGACCCAGTAGTATAGTAGTCCTGGAGTGGTGAACTGGACCTCGTCTGACCCAGTAGTATAGTAGTCCTGGAGTGGTGAACTGGGCCTCGTCTGACCCAGTAGTATAGTAGCCCTGGAGTGGTGAACTGGGCCTCGTCTGACCCAGTAGTATAGTAGCCCTGGAGTGGTGAACTGGGCCTCGTCTGACCCAGTAGTATAGTAGTCCTGGAGTGGTGAACTGGGCCTCGTCTGACCCAGTAGTATAGTAGCCCTGGAGTGGTGAACTGGGCCTCGTCTGACCCAGTAGTATAGTAGCCCTGGAGTGGTGAACTGGGCCTCGTCTGACCTAGTAGTATAGTAGTCCTGGAGTGGTGAACTGGGCCTCGTCTGACCCAGTAGTATAGTAGCCCTGGAGTGGTGAACTGGGCCTCGTCTGACCCAGTAGTATAGTAGCCCTGGAGTGGTGAACTGGGCCTCGTCTGACCCAGTAGTATAGTAGCCCTGGAGTGGTGAACTGGGCCTCGTCTGACCCAGTAGTATAGTAGCCCTGGAGTGGTGAACTGGGCCTCGTCTGACCCAGTAGTATAGTAGTCCTGGAGTGGTGAACTGGGCCTCGTCTGACCCAGTAGTATAGTAGTCCTGGAGTGGTGAACTGGGCCTCGTCTGACCCAGTAGTATAGTAGCCCTGGAGTGGTGAACTGGGCCTCGTCTGACCCAGTAGTATAGTAGCCCTGGAGTGGTGAACTGGGCCTCGTCTGACCCAGTAGTATAGTA
The DNA here is from genome assembly GCF_964263955.1 of Coregonus lavaretus. NCBI lineage: Eukaryota > Metazoa > Chordata > Actinopteri > Salmoniformes > Salmonidae > Coregonus > Coregonus lavaretus. Next base: position 5,230 of record NW_028166305.1, on the reverse strand, counting down.
GCCCTGGAGTGGTGAACTGGGCCTCGTCTGACCCAGTAGTATAGTAGTCCTGGAGTGGTGAACTGGGCCTCGTCTGACCCAGTAGTATAGTAGCCCTGGAGTGGTGAACTGGGCCTCGTCTGACCCAGTAGTATAGTAGTCCTGGAGTGGTGAACTGGGCCTCGTCTGACCCAGTAGTATAGTAGTCCTGGAGTGGTGAACTGGGCCTCGTCTGACCCAGTAGTATAGTAGCCCTGGAGTGGTGAACTGGGCCTCGTCTGACCCAGTAATATAGTAGTCCTGGAGTGGTGAACTGGGCCTCGTCTGACCCAGTAGTATAGTAGTCCTGGAGTGGTGAACTGGGCCTCGTCTGACCCAGTAGTATAGTAGTCCTGGAGTGGTGAACTGTTCCGCGTCCCAAATGTCACCCTATTCGCTATATAGTGCACTACTTTAGACCAGGGCCCATAGGAGCAGCCCATAGGGCTCTGGTAAAAAGTAGTGCCCTATATAAGGAATAGGGTGCCATTTGGGACTCTAAACTGTTGAACTGGTGAACTGTGGGTCTGTAGTGACCTCTGACCCTTTAAGGGTGAGGAAACAAAGAACAGCTGTGGAGCACTGAAGGGTGTCTCTGTGTGTGTGTCTCTCTGTGTGTGTCTCTCTGTGTGTGTCTCTCTGTGTGTGTCTCTCTGTGTGTGTCTCTCTGTGTGTGTGTCTCTGTGTGTGTGTGTCTCTCTGTGTGTGTGTCTCTCTGTGTGTGTGTCTCTCTGTGTGTGTGTCTCGCTGTGTGTGTGTCTCTGTGTGTGTGTCTCTGTGTGTGTGTCTCTCTGTGTGTGTGTCTCTCTGTGTGTGTCTCTGTGTGTGTGTCTCTCTGTGTGTGTGTCTCTCTGTGTGTGTGTCTCTCTGTGTGTGTGTCTCTGTGTGTGTGTCTCTGTGTGTGTCTCTGTGTGTGTGTCTCTCTGTGTGTGTGTCTCTCTGTGTGTGTGTCTCTGTGTGTGTGTGTGTCTCTGTGTGTGTGTGTCTCTGTGTGTGTGTCTGTGTGTCTCTTTGTGTGTGTGAGTCATGTGGTATTTGGTGTTGTCATGTAATGGAGGAGCAGTCTCATCGTTGCCGGCACTTAGTTCATAACACAAAGAGATCAACGCGTCCGTGACAAGAGGGACTCTTTTCTTTCTGAGCTACTGGAAGTGTGAGGGTGGACGAACAAGTGTGTGTGTGTGTGTGTGTGTGTGTGGAGCTGTTTGAAGAGTGTGAGGGTGAACAAGGCCTGCTGTGGTGCTGAGCTGAGCTCATCCCATCAGAGACACTGGGCGCCCAGTCTGTCTGTGTGTGTGTGTGTGTGTGTGTGTGTGTGTGTGTGTGTGTGTCCGACCGGACCGTGCCTAGCTCTGCCAAACGGTAAGCCAGCCCTGCAAAGATCAGATCAGTACAATCCCTGTGAGAATCAGTGCCAGTTGCTACCCACAACAGTTTTCAACAAGGATATTTTGTCACAAGGTGAATTTCAAATCACTTCCTGAATCGACTGAATTGAGAACCGAATTGGCCCCCCCAAACCTGCTGCATCTGTCATAAACGAGAGAACAGATTCAACCCCAATGAACCCTTCATATTACCTGTCCTCTATTCCGCTGTCACATCAAAAACCTCCTCTATCAATGAGACACAGCAGGAAACAGCCTGTAAGAGAGCCAGGCAGCCAGGCTTAGTGTCGTAGCAACATGAGTGGCATGAATGACAGGTGAACTGAAGAGGTCCGTGTGGCACTAGTAAGATGGAAAATATTCCATCATTAGAAATACATTTTAGTCATTTAGCAGACGCTCTTATCCAGAGCGACTTACAGTTAGTGAGTGCATACATTTTTCATACTGGCCCCCCCGTGGGAATCGAACCCACTACCCTGGCGTTGCAAACACCATGCTCTACCAACTGAGCTACAGGAGCATACGTTAGCATTAGGCCTAGTAAACATGGACGCTCAGGCTCTCTCGTTTATATAATATAATATTTAGTTATTATAGTAATTGTTGTTACTCTAATAGCCCCTAATACATTACTGCACATAGCCATGTTGCAAATGACTGACACTGAGCCGATTGTAGTTATCTAAGGGTTTGTAGCGCCCCCTTCTGGGCATTCTATACCGCTGCATAGGCTGGCTATTCTTTCATGTTGCAGAACACCTTCAAACTGGAATCAATAAAAAGGAGAGGAAATAAATACCCAACTAAATTTAGCATTTTGACATGTCCCTCCGTGCATCCTCTGTGACTTCTAGGAAGATTTTAACCCCAACATTTCTCAAAGTTTTCGCCATCATTGTAAAGCCCTAGTTATTTTTTTGCGTTGACAAATTAATTTCTGAAGATTATTATTTATTTCATGTGATTAGTGAATCATTTACGTCTGTCCCTCTTGTTAAGGTCAACCGTGTTACGTGAACTGAACTGTCGTTTTAATATGGTGAAACTATTCATTTTTTTCAAAAGAAACATCGAACATCTAATAGTCAAATCATATAGTGTAAAAAAAGGTGAGTTAGTTCTACTCTTTTTGGTCATTTTCTGGTGTTTTGTGGTGGAAAACTGAGCGGGTCGAATGTAACACGTCAACCCTGTTACCCAAATTTTTTTTGTGAAGGTTGCATTCAATTGCCACTCCCTGATGCACACAACAAGCTTCCAATCCCCCTGTCACAAGGGGATTCATGGCTGATTTAAGATGAAAACCTCAACCCTGTTACGTTCAACCCTGTTACTTTATTTGACACTTAATAGGCACTTACTGTAGTAATTTTATATGTAACCTCTTGAGATGGAAAAACATGTTTTTTTATTAAGCTGAACATGTGCTCTTTATGGCAGAATGTTAAAATCAAACGTTTCTTTGGGGACCAAGTTACACTGGTGGAATGACCCTGTAGATGTTTGATTCATCATTATTCAAAGAGTCGAACAAGGCCAGCGTTGGGGAAGCTACTCTGAAAATATAATTTACCAAGCTTCCAATTACTTCACACTGGAAGAAGTTAAGCTACACTAAAACTCCCCTTAGCAAAAATATAGTTTACTGAACTAAAGTTACTTTGAAAAAGTAGTTCACTGCATCCAAACTACTTCGTGAAAATGATTTTATTTAACCAGGTAAGCCAGTTGAGAACAAGTTCTCATTTACAACTGCGACCTGGCCAAGATAAAGCAAAGCAGTGCGATTAAAAACAACAACACAGAGTTACATATGGAATAAACAAAACGTACAGTCAATAACACAATAGAAAATCTATATACAGTGTGTGCAAATGTAGCAAGTTATGGAGGTAAGGCAATAAATAGGCTATAGTGCAAAATAATTACAATTAGTATTAACACTGGAATGATAGATGTGCAAGAGATGATGTGCAAATAGAGATACTGGGGTGCAAATGAGCAAAATAAATAACAATATGGGGATGAGGTAGTTGGGTGGGCTAATTTCAGATGGGCTGTGTACAGGTGCAGTGATCGGTAAGCTGCTCTGACAACTGATGCTTAAAGTTAGTGAGGGAGATAAGAGTCTCCAGCTTCAGAGATTTTTGCAATTCGTTCCAGTCATTGGCAGCAGAGAACTGGAAGGAATGGCGGCCAAAGGAGGTGTTGGCTTTGGGGATGACCAGTGAGATATACCTGCTGGAGCGCAGACTACGGGTGGGTGCTGCTATGGTGACCAGTGAGCTAAGGTAAGACGGGGATTTGCCTAGCAGTGATTTATAGATGGCCTGGAGCCAGTGGGTTTGACGACAAATATGTATGATCTAACTCCAACATGTCATAGGCTACAAATTGCAAGAACAGTTCACTCTGGAGTCAGCAGTTTACAGAATATGTAATTTAGCATATTAACACAAAAATTGTTTCAAGTGCCAATTAGGCAAGTCTCATTTCGAAAAATAAATGAAATTATTGCCTACTTCACCCATATTTTATTTTTGTAAAAACAGTAGTGTGTAGTTCCAGTAGTTAGCTACACCGCTACATGGTAAAACAGTAGTGTGTAGTTCCAGTCGTTAGCTACACCGCTACATGGTAAAACAGTAGTGTGTAGTTCCAGTAGTTAGCTACACCGCTACATGGTAAAACAGTAGTGTGTAGTTCCAGTAGTTAGCTACACCGCTACATGGTGAAACAGTAGTGTGTAGTTCCAGTAGTTAGCTACACCGCTACATGGTAAAACAGTAGTGTGTAGTTCCAGTAGTTAGCTACACCGCTACATGGTAAAACAGTATTGTGTAGTTCCAGTAGTTAGCTACACCGCTACATGGTAAAACAGTAGTGTGTAGTTCCAGTAGTTAGCTACACCGCTACATGGTAAAACAGTAGTGTGTAGTTCCAGTAGTTAGCAACACCGCTACATGGTGAAACAGTAGTGTGTAGTTCCAGTAGTTAGCTACACCGCTACATGGTAAAACAGTAGTGTGTAGTTCCAGTAGTTAGCTACACCGCTACATGGTGAAACAGTAGTGTGTAGTTCCAGTAGTTAGCAACACCGCTACATGGTGAAACAGTAGTGTGTAGTTCCAGTAGTTAGCTACACCGCTACATGGTAAAACAGTAGTGTGTAGTTCCAGTAGTTAGCTACACCGCTACATGGTAAAACAGTAGTGTGTAGTTCCAGTAGTTAGCTACACCGCTACATGGTGAAACAGTAGTGTGTAGTTCCAGTAGTTAGCTACACCGCTACATGGTGAAACAGTAGTGTGTAGTTCCAGTAGTTAGCTACACCGCTACATGGTAAAAAATAAATAAGTTATCAACTACTGAAAACACTACCAAGGTTTGAATTTAGTTCAACTACCACCAAGCTACTGCAAAATGTAGTTAATTACTAGTTGAACTACATTATTTTTATTTTTTGTCATTTAGCAGACGCTCTTATCCAGAGCGACTTACAGGAGCAATTAGGGTTAAGTGCCTTGCTCAAGGGCACATCGACAGATTTTTCACATGTAGTTCACTACTCCCCAACACTGAACAAGTATATTTTGAAATGACTTTGAGAGGAGCAGCAAATGCCTTGGACATAAAGACACTGATGATAGCTGTTGCCAAAAAAAACATTACAGGCATACCATCCCTTCTATGGTATAGATGGGTGTCAAAGCTTCATCCTCATCAGTCCATAGATGGTGTGAAGTTGTCCAAGTGCATGTCCATGACACAACTGGACATCTAGCAAAAGTCCCTATTCTATTCTGGTGTGAAATGAAAAC
>NW_028166306.1:25000-33827 GCF_964263955.1 Coregonus lavaretus | reverse complement strand
ATGGTTTCCATATGGGGGTGTCTGACCACCACCCCAATCCGAGAAAAGTGCATCAAAATCGGCCTTCCGGGAGCCAGGAGTCGGTCCCTGGTTCTCCTGGTGTCAACCGGATGGTTTCCATATGGGGGTGTCTGACCACCACCCCAATCCGAGAAAAGTGCATCAAAATCGGCCTTCCGGGAGCCAGGAGTCGGTCCCTGGTTCTCCTGGTGTCAACCGGATGGTTTCCATATGGGGGTGTCTGACCACCACCCCAATCCGAGAAAAGTGCATCAAAATCGGCCTTCCGGGAGCCAGGAGTCGGTCCCTGGTTCTCCTGGTGTCAACCGGATGGTTTCCATATGGGGGTGTCTGACCACCACCCCAATCCGAGAAAAGTGCATCAAAATCGGCCTTCCGGGAGCCAGGAGTCGGTCCCTGGTTCTCCTAGTGTCAACCGGATGGTTTCCATATGGGGGTGTCTGACCACCACCCCAATCCGAGAAAAGTGCATCAAAATCGGCCTTCCGGGAGCCAGGAGTCGGTCCCTGGTTCTCCTGGTGTCAACCGGATGGTTTCCATATGGGGGTGTCTGACCACCACCCCAATCCGAGAAAAGTGCATCAAAATCGGCCTTCCGGGAGCCAGGAGTCGGTCCCTGGTTCTCCTAGTGTCAACCGGATGGTTTCCATATGGGGGTGTCTGACCACCACCCCAATCCGAGAAAAGTGCATCAAAATCGGCCTTCCGGGAGCCAGGAGTCGGTCCCTGGTTCTCCTGGTGTCAACCGGATGGTTTCCATATGGGGGTGTCTGACCACCACCCCAATCCGAGAAAAGTGCATCAAAATCGGCCTTCCGGGAGCCAGGAGTCGGTCCCTGGTTCTCCTGATGTCAACCGGATGGTTTCCATATGGGGGTGTCTGACCACCACCCCAATCCGAGAAAAGTGCATCAAAATCGGCCTTCCGGGAGCCAGGAGTCGGTCCCTGGTTCTCCTGGTGTCAACCGGATGGTTTCCATATGGGGGTGTCTGACCACCACCCCAATCCGAGAAAAGTGCATCAAAATCGGCCTTCCGGGAGCCAGGAGTCGGTCCCTGGTTCTCCTGGTGTCAACCGGATGGTTTCCATATGGGGGTGTCTGACCACCACCCCAATCCGAGAAAAGTGCATCAAAATCGGCCTTCCGGGAGCCAGGAGTCGGTCCCTGGTTCTCCTAGTGTCAACCGGATGGTTTCCATATGGGGGTGTCTGACCACCACCCCAATCCGAGAAAAGTGCATCAAAATCGGCCTTCCGGGAGCCAGGAGTCGGTCCCTGGTTCTCCTGGTGTCAACCGGATGGTTTCCATATGGGGGTGTCTGACCACCACCCCAATCCGAGAAAAGTGCATCAAAATCGGCCTTCCGGGAGCCAGGAGTCGGTCCCTGGTTCTCATAGTGTCAACCGGATGATTTCCATATGGGGGTGTCTGACCACCAACCCAATCCGAGAAAGTGCATCAAAATCGGCCTTCCGGGAGCCAGGAGTCGGTCCCTGGTTCTCATAGTGTCAACCGGATGATTTCCATATGGGGGTGTCTGACCACCAACCCAATCCGAGAAAAGTGCATCAAAATCGGCCTTCCGGGAGCCAGGAGTCGGTCCCTGGTTCTCATAGTGTCAACCGGATGATTTCCATATGGGGGTGTCTGACCACCACCCAATCCGAGAAAAGTGCATCAAAATCGGCCTTCCGGGAGCCAGGAGTCGGTCCCTGGTTCTCCTAATGTCAACCGGATGATTTCCATATGGGGGTGTCTGACCACCACCCCAATCCGAGAAAAGTGCATCAAAATCGGCCTTCCGGGAGCCAGGAGTCGGTCCCTGGTTCTCCTAGTGTCAACCGGATGGTTTCCATATGGGGGTGTCTGACCACCACCCCAATCCGAGAAAAGTGCATCAAAATCGGCCTTCCGGGAGCCAGGAGTCGGTCCCTGGTTCTCCTAGGTGTCAACCGGATGGTTTCCATATGGGGGTGTCTGACCACCACCCCAATCCGAGAAAAGTGCATCAAAATCGGCCTTCCGGGAGCCAGGAGTCGGTCCCTGGTTCTCCTGGTGTCAACCGGATGGTTTCCATATGGGGGTGTCTGACCACCACCCCAATCCGAGAAAAGTGCATCAAAATCGGCCTTCCGGGAGCCAGGAGTCGGTCCCTGGTTCTCCTGGTGTCAACCGGATGGTTTCCATATGGGGGTGTCTGACCACCACCCCAATCCGAGAAAAGTGCATCAAAATCGGCCTTCCGGGAGCCAGGAGTCGGTCCCTGGTTCTCCTAATGTCAACCGGATGGTTTCCATATGGGGGTGTCTGACCACCACCCCAATCCGAGAAAAGTGCATCAAAATCGGCCTTCCGGGAGCCAGGAGTCGGTCCCTGGTTCTCCTGGTGTCAACCGGATGGTTTCCATATGGGGGTGTCTGACCACCACCCCAATCCGAGAAAAGTGCATCAAAATCGGCCTTCCGGGAGCCAGGAGTCGGTCCCTGGTTCTCCTGGTGTCAACCGGATGGTTTCCATATGGGGGTGTCTGACCACCACCCCAATCCGAGAAAAGTGCATCAAAATCGGCCTTCCGGGAGCCAGGAGTCGGTCCCTGGTTCTCCTGGTGTCAACCGGATGGTTTCCATATGGGGGTGTCTGACCACCACCCCAATCCGAGAAAAGTGCATCAAAATCGGCCTTCCGGGAGCCAGGAGTCGGTCCCTGGTTCTCCTAATGTCAACCGGATGGTTTCCATATGGGGGTGTCTGACCACCACCCCAATCCGAGAAAAGTGCATCAAAATCGGCCTTCCGGGAGCCAGGAGTCGGTCCCTGGTTCTCCTGGTGTCAACCGGATGGTTTCCATATGGGGGTGTCTGACCACCACCCCAATCCGAGAAAAGTGCATCAAAATCGGCCTTCCGGGAGCCAGGAGTCGGTCCCTGGTTCTCCTAATGTCAACCGGATGATTTCCATATGGGGGTGTCTGACCACCAACCCAATCCGAGAAAAGTGCATCAAAATCGGCCTTCCGGGAGCCAGGAGTCGGTCCCTGGTTCTCCTGGTGTCAACCGGATGGTTTCCATATGGGGGTGTCTGACCACCAACCCAATCCGAGAAAAGTGCATCAAAATCGGCCTTCCGGGAGCCAGGAGTCGGTCCCTGGTTCTCCTGGTGTCAACCGGATGATTTCCATATGGGGGTGTCTGACCACCAACCCAATCCGAGAAAAGTGCATCAAAATCGGCCTTCCGGGAGCCAGGAGTCGGTCCCTGGTTCTCATAGTGTCAACCGGATGATTTCCATATGGGGGTGTCTGACCACCAACCCAATCCGAGAAAAGTGCATCAAAATCGGCCTTCCGGGAGCCAGGAGTCGGTCCCTGGTTCTCATAGTGTCAACCGGATGATTTCCATATGGGGGTGTCTGACCACCAACCCAATCCGAGAAAAGTGCATCAAAATCGGCCTTCCGGGAGCCAGGAGTCGGTCCCTGGTTCTCATAGTGTCAACCGGATGATTTCCATATGGGGGTGTCTGACCACCAACCCAATCCGAGAAAAGTGCATCAAAATCGGCCTTCCGGGAGCCAGGAGTCGGTCCCTGGTTCTCATAGTGTCAACCGGATGATTTCCATATGGGGGTGTCTGACCACCAACCCAATCCGAGAAAAGTGCATCAAAATCGGCCTTCCGGGAGCCAGGAGTCGGTCCCTGGTTCTCATAGTGTCAACCGGATGATTTCCATATGGGGGTGTCTGACCACCAACCCAATCCGAGAAAAGTGCATCAAAATCGGCCTTCCGGGAGCCAGGAGTCGGTCCCTGGTTCTCCTGTTGTCAACCGGATGATTTCCATATGGGGGTGTCTGACCAACATCCCAATCCGAAAAAAGTGCATCAAATCGGCCTTCCGGGAGCCAGGAGTCGGTCCCTGGTTCTCCTGTTGTCAACCGGATGATTTCCATATGGGGGTGTCTGACCACCACCCCAATCCGAAAAAAGTGCATCAAAATCGGCCTTCCGGGAGCCAGGAGTCGGTCCCTGGTTCTCCTAATGTCAACCGGATGGTTTCCATATGGGGGTGTCTGACCACCACCCCAATCCGAGAAAAGTGCATCAAAATCGGCCTTCCGGGAGCCAGGAGTCGGTCCCTGGTTCTCCTGGTGTCAACCGGATGGTTTCCATATGGGGGTGTCTGACCACCACCCCAATCCGAGAAAAGTGCATCAAAATCGGCCTTCCGGGAGCCAGGAGTCGGTCCCTGGTTCTCCTAATGTCAACCGGATGGTTTCCATATGGGGGTGTCTGACCACCACCCCAATCCGAGAAAAGTGCATCAAAATCGGCCTTCCGGGAGCCAGGAGTCGGTCCCTGGTTCTCCTAATGTCAACCGGATGGTTTCCATATGGGGGTGTCTGACCACCACCCCAATCCGAGAAAAGTGCATCAAAATCGGCCTTCCGGGAGCCAGGAGTCGGTCCCTGGTTCTCCTGGTGTCAACCGGATGGTTTCCATATGGGGGTGTCTGACCACCACCCCAATCCGAGAAAAGTGCATCAAAATCGGCCTTCCGGGAGCCAGGAGTCGGTCCCTGGTTCTCCTGGTGTCAACCGGATGGTTTCCATATGGGGGTGTCTGACCACCACCCCAATCCGAGAAAAGTGCATCAAAATCGGCCTTCCGGGAGCCAGGAGTCGGTCCCTGGTTCTCCTGGTGTCAACCGGATGGTTTCCATATGGGGGTGTCTGACCACCACCCCAATCCGAGAAAAGTGCATCAAAATCGGCCTTCCGGGAGCCAGGAGTCGGTCCCTGGTTCTCCTAATGTCAACCGGATGGTTTCCATATGGGGGTGTCTGACCACCACCCCAATCCGAGAAAAGTGCATCAAAATCGGCCTTCCGGGAGCCAGGAGTCGGTCCCTGGTTCTCCTAATGTCAACCGGATGGTTTCCATATGGGGGTGTCTGACCACCACCCCAATCCGAGAAAAGTGCATCAAAATCGGCCTTCCGGGAGCCAGGAGTCGGTCCCTGGTTCTCCTGGTGTCAACCGGATGGTTTCCATATGGGGGTGTCTGACCACCACCCCAATCCGAGAAAAGTGCATCAAAATCGGCCTTCCGGGAGCCAGGAGTCGGTCCCTGGTTCTCATAGTGTCAACCGGATGATTTCCATATGGGGGTGTCTGACCACCAACCCAATCCGAGAAAAGTGCATCAAAATCGGCCTTCCGGGAGCCAGGAGTCGGTCCCTGGTTCTCCTAATGTCAACCGGATGATTTCCATATGGGGGTGTCTGACCACCACCCCAATCCGAGAAAAGTGCATCAAAATCGGCCTTCCGGGAGCCAGGAGTCGGTCCCTGGTTCTCCTGGTGTCAACCGGATGGTTTCCATATGGGGGTGTCTGACCACCACCCCAATCCGAGAAAAGTGCATCAAAATCGGCCTTCCGGGAGCCAGGAGTCGGTCCCTGGTTCTCCTAATGTCAACCGGATGGTTTCCATATGGGGGTGTCTGACCACCACCCCAATCCGAGAAAAGTGCATCAAAATCGGCCTTCCGGGAGCCAGGAGTCGGTCCCTGGTTCTCCTAATGTCAACCGGATGGTTTCCATATGGGGGTGTCTGACCACCACCCCAATCCGAGAAAAGTGCATCAAAATCGGCCTTCCGGGAGCCAGGAGTCGGTCCCTGGTTCTCCTGGTGTCAACCGGATGGTTTCCATATGGGGGTGTCTGACCACCACCCCAATCCGAGAAAAGTGCATCAAAATCGGCCTTCCGGGAGCCAGGAGTCGGTCCCTGGTTCTCCTGGTGTCAACCGGATGGTTTCCATATGGGGGTGTCTGACCACCACCCCAATCCGAGAAAAGTGCATCAAAATCGGCCTTCCGGGAGCCAGGAGTCGGTCCCTGGTTCTCCTGGTGTCAACCGGATGGTTTCCATATGGGGGTGTCTGACCACCACCCCAATCCGAGAAAAGTGCATCAAAATCGGCCTTCCGGGAGCCAGGAGTCGGTCCCTGGTTCTCCTAATGTCAACCGGATGGTTTCCATATGGGGGTGTCTGACCACCACCCCAATCCGAGAAAAGTGCATCAAAATCGGCCTTCCGGGAGCCAGGAGTCGGTCCCTGGTTCTCCTAATGTCAACCGGATGGTTTCCATATGGGGGTGTCTGACCACCACCCCAATCCGAGAAAAGTGCATCAAAATCGGCCTTCCGGGAGCCAGGAGTCGGTCCCTGGTTCTCCTGGTGTCAACCGGATGGTTTCCATATGGGGGTGTCTGACCACCAACCCAATCCGAGAAAAGTGCATCAAAATCGGCCTTCCGGGAGCCAGGAGTCGGTCCCTGGTTCTCCTAATGTCAACCGGATGGTTTCCATATGGGGGTGTCTGACCACCACCCCAATCCGAGAAAAGTGCATCAAAATCGGCCTTCCGGGAGCCAGGAGTCGGTCCCTGGTTCTCCTGGTGTCAACCGGATGGTTTCCATATGGGGGTGTCTGACCACCAACCCAATCCGAGAAAAGTGCATCAAAATCGGCCTTCCGGGAGCCAGGAGTCGGTCCCTGGTTCTCCTGGTGTCAACCGGATGATTTCCATATGGGGGTGTCTGACCACCAACCCAATCCGAGAAAAGTGCATCAAAATCGGCCTTCCGGGAGCCAGGAGTCGGTCCCTGGTTCTCATAGTGTCAACCGGATGATTTCCATATGGGGGTGTCTGACCACCAACCCAATCCGAGAAAAGTGCATCAAAATCGGCCTTCCGGGAGCCAGGAGTCGGTCCCTGGTTCTCATAGTGTCAACCGGATGATTTCCATATGGGGGTGTCTGACCACCAACCCAATCCGAGAAAAGTGCATCAAAATCGGCCTTCCGGGAGCCAGGAGTCGGTCCCTGGTTCTCATAGTGTCAACCGGATGATTTCCATATGGGGGTGTCTGACCACCAACCCAATCCGAGAAAAGTGCATCAAAATCGGCCTTCCGGGAGCCAGGAGTCGGTCCCTGGTTCTCATAGTGTCAACCGGATGATTTCCATATGGGGGTGTCTGACCACCAACCCAATCCGAGAAAAGTGCATCAAAATCGGCCTTCCGGGAGCCAGGAGTCGGTCCCTGGTTCTCCTAATGTCAACCGGATGATTTCCATATGGGGGTGTCTGACCACCACCCCAATCCGAGAAAAGTGCATCAAAATCGGCCTTCCGGGAGCCAGGAGTCGGTCCCTGGTTCTCCTGGTGTCAACCGGATGGTTTCCATATGGGGGTGTCTGACCACCACCCCAATCCGAGAAAAGTGCATCAAAATCGGCCTTCCGGGAGCCAGGAGTCGGTCCCTGGTTCTCCTAATGTCAACCGGATGGTTTCCATATGGGGGTGTCTGACCACCACCCCAATCCGAGAAAAGTGCATCAAAATCGGCCTTCCGGGAGCCAGGAGTCGGTCCCTGGTTCTCCTAATGTCAACCGGATGGTTTCCATATGGGGGTGTCTGACCACCACCCCAATCCGAGAAAAGTGCATCAAAATCGGCCTTCCGGGAGCCAGGAGTCGGTCCCTGGTTCTCCTGGTGTCAACCGGATGGTTTCCATATGGGGGTGTCTGACCACCACCCCAATCCGAGAAAAGTGCATCAAAATCGGCCTTCCGGGAGCCAGGAGTCGGTCCCTGGTTCTCCTGGTGTCAACCGGATGGTTTCCATATGGGGGTGTCTGACCACCACCCCAATCCGAGAAAAGTGCATCAAAATCGGCCTTCCGGGAGCCAGGAGTCGGTCCCTGGTTCTCCTGGTGTCAACCGGATGGTTTCCATATGGGGGTGTCTGACCACCACCCCAATCCGAGAAAAGTGCATCAAAATCGGCCTTCCGGGAGCCAGGAGTCGGTCCCTGGTTCTCCTAATGTCAACCGGATGGTTTCCATATGGGGGTGTCTGACCACCACCCCAATCCGAGAAAAGTGCATCAAAATCGGCCTTCCGGGAGCCAGGAGTCGGTCCCTGGTTCTCCTAATGTCAACCGGATGGTTTCCATATGGGGGTGTCTGACCACCACCCCAATCCGAGAAAAGTGCATCAAAATCGGCCTTCCGGGAGCCAGGAGTCGGTCCCTGGTTCTCCTGGTGTCAACCGGATGGTTTCCATATGGGGGTGTCTGACCACCACCCCAATCCGAGAAAAGTGCATCAAAATCGGCCTTCCGGGAGCCAGGAGTCGGTCCCTGGTTCTCCTGGTGTCAACCGGATGGTTTCCATATGGGGGTGTCTGACCACCACCCCAATCCGAGAAAAGTGCATCAAAATCGGCCTTCCGGGAGCCAGGAGTCGGTCCCTGGTTCTCCTAATGTCAACCGGATGGTTTCCATATGGGGGTGTCTGACCACCACCCCAATCCGAGAAAAGTGCATCAAAATCGGCCTTCCGGGAGCCAGGAGTCGGTCCCTGGTTCTCCTGGTGTCAACCGGATGGTTTCCATATGGGGGTGTCTGACCACCACCCCAATCCGAGAAAAGTGCATCAAAATCGGCCTTCCGGGAGCCATGAGTCGGTCCCTGGTTCTCCTAATGTCAACCGGATGATTTCCATATGGGGGTGTCTGACCACCAACCCAATCCGAGAAAAGTGCATCAAAATCGGCCTTCCGGGAGCCAGGAGTCGGTCCCTGGTTCTCCTGGTGTCAACCGGATGGTTTCCATATGGGGGTGTCTGACCACCAACCCAATCCGAGAAAAGTGCATCAAAATCGGCCTTCCGGGAGCCAGGAGTCGGTCCCTGGTTCTCATAGTGTCAACCGGATGATTTCCATATGGGGGTGTCTGACCAC
>NW_028166306.1:0-10000 GCF_964263955.1 Coregonus lavaretus | reverse complement strand
CCTGTGGATGGATCTGGATGGGGGTGCTTGGACCCCTTCTTGGGGTCTCCTCCAAGCCAGCCATGCCGACCATGGGCACCCAAAACTCCCATGTGTGAGTGAACAGCCTCCCCAGTGTACCCATAGTGAAATCCGGCTTAAAGTGACCTGTGGCGCCCCCCTGTGGATGGATTCGGGTGGGGGTGCTTGGACCCCTTCTTGGGGTCTCCCCCAAGCCAGCCATGCCGACCATGGGCACCCAAAACCCCCATGTGTGAGTGAACAGCCTCCCCTGGGTCCCCATAGTGAAATCAGGCTTAAAATGACATGTGGCGCCCCCCTGTGGATAGATCCGGCTGTGGGTGCTTGGACCCCTTCTTGGGGTCCCCCCCAAGCCATCCATGCCGACCATGGGCACCCCAAACCCCCATGTGTGAGTGAACAGCCTCCCCTGGGTACCCATAGTGAAATCAGGCTTAAAATGACATGTGGCGCCCCCCTGTGGATAGATCCGGCTGTGGGTGCTTGGACCCCTTCTTGGGGTCCCCCCCAAGCTGGCCATGCCTTCAATGGGCACCCAAAACCCCCATGTGTGAGTGAACAGCCTCCCCTGGGTACCCATAGTGAAATCCGGCCTAAAGTGACATGTGGCGCCCCCCTGTGGATGGATCCGGCTGTGGGGTCTTGGACCCCTTCTTGGGGTCCCCCCCAAGCTGGCCATGCCTTCAATGGGCACCCAAAACCCCCATGTGTGAGTGAACAGCCTCCCCTGGGTACCCATAGTGAAATCAGGCTTAAAATGACATGTGGCGCCCCCCTGTGGATGGATCCGGCTGTGGGGTCTTGGACCCCCTCTTGGGGTCACCCCCAAGCCGGCCATGGGCACCCAAAACCCCCATTTGTGAGTTAAGATCATCCCCTGGTTCCCCTAGTGAAATCAGGCTTAAAATGACATGTGGCGCCCCCCTGTGGATGGATCCGGGTGTGGGGTCTTGGACCCACTCTTGGGGTCACCCCCAAGCCGGCCAAGGGCACCCAAAACCCCCATGTGTGAGGTAATAGCCTCCCCTGGTTCTCCTAGTGTCCGCCGGCGGTTTACCATATGGGGGTGTCTGACCACCACCCCAATCCGAGAAAAGTGCATCAAAATCGGCCTTCCGGGAGCCAGGAGTCGGTCCCTGGTTCTCCTAATGTCAACCGGATGGTTTCCATATGGGGGTGTCTGACCACCACCCCAATCCGAGAAAAGTGCATCAAAATCGGCCTTCCGGGAGCCAGGAGTCGGTCCCTGGTTCTCATAGTGTCAACCGGATGATTTCCATATGGGGGTGTCTGACCACCAACCCAATCCGAGAAAAGTGCATCAAAATCGGCCTTCCGGGAGCCAGGAGTCGGTCCCTGGTTCTCCTAATGTCAACCGGATGATTTCCATATGGGGGTGTCTGACCACCACCCCAATCCGAGAAAAGTGCATCAAAATCGGCCTTCCGGGAGCCAGGAGTCGGTCCCTGGTTCTCCTGGTGTCAACCGGATGGTTTCCATATGGGGGTGTCTGACCACCACCCCAATCCGAGAAAAGTGCATCAAAATCGGCCTTCCGGGAGCCAGGAGTCGGTCCCTGGTTCTCCTAATGTCAACCGGATGGTTTCCATATGGGGGTGTCTGACCACCACCCCAATCCGAGAAAAGTGCATCAAAATCGGCCTTCCGGGAGCCAGGAGTCGGTCCCTGGTTCTCCTAATGTCAACCGGATGGTTTCCATATGGGGGTGTCTGACCACCACCCCAATCCGAGAAAAGTGCATCAAAATCGGCCTTCCGGGAGCCAGGAGTCGGTCCCTGGTTCTCCTGGTGTCAACCGGATGGTTTCCATATGGGGGTGTCTGACCACCACCCCAATCCGAGAAAAGTGCATCAAAATCGGCCTTCCGGGAGCCAGGAGTCGGTCCCTGGTTCTCCTGGTGTCAACCGGATGGTTTCCATATGGGGGTGTCTGACCACCACCCCAATCCGAGAAAAGTGCATCAAAATCGGCCTTCCGGGAGCCAGGAGTCGGTCCCTGGTTCTCCTGGTGTCAACCGGATGGTTTCCATATGGGGGTGTCTGACCACCACCCCAATCCGAGAAAAGTGCATCAAAATCGGCCTTCCGGGAGCCAGGAGTCGGTCCCTGGTTCTCCTAATGTCAACCGGATGGTTTCCATATGGGGGTGTCTGACCACCACCCCAATCCGAGAAAAGTGCATCAAAATCGGCCTTCCGGGAGCCAGGAGTCGGTCCCTGGTTCTCCTAATGTCAACCGGATGGTTTCCATATGGGGGTGTCTGACCACCACCCCAATCCGAGAAAAGTGCATCAAAATCGGCCTTCCGGGAGCCAGGAGTCGGTCCCTGGTTCTCCTGGTGTCAACCGGATGGTTTCCATATGGGGGTGTCTGACCACCAACCCAATCCGAGAAAAGTGCATCAAAATCGGCCTTCCGGGAGCCAGGAGTCGGTCCCTGGTTCTCCTAATGTCAACCGGATGGTTTCCATATGGGGGTGTCTGACCACCACCCCAATCCGAGAAAAGTGCATCAAAATCGGCCTTCCGGGAGCCAGGAGTCGGTCCCTGGTTCTCCTGGTGTCAACCGGATGGTTTCCATATGGGGGTGTCTGACCACCACCCCAATCCGAGAAAAGTGCATCAAAATCGGCCTTCCGGGAGCCAGGAGTCGGTCCCTGGTTCTCCTAATGTCAACCGGATGGTTTCCATATGGGGGTGTCTGACCACCACCCCAATCCGAGAAAAGTGCATCAAAATCGGCCTTCCGGGAGCCAGGAGTCGGTCCCTGGTTCTCCTGGTGTCAACCGGATGGTTTCCATATGGGGGTGTCTGACCACCACCCCAATCCGAGAAAAGTGCATCAAAATCGGCCTTCCGGGAGCCAGGAGTCGGTCCCTGGTTCTCCTGGTGTCAACCGGATGGTTTCCATATGGGGGTGTCTGACCACCACCCCAATCCGAGAAAAGTGCATCAAAATCGGCCTTCCGGGAGCCAGGAGTCGGTCCCTGGTTCTCCTGGTGTCAACCGGATGGTTTCCATATGGGGGTGTCTGACCACCACCCCAATCCGAGAAAAGTGCATCAAAATCGGCCTTCCGGGAGCCAGGAGTCGGTCCCTGGTTCTCCTAATGTCAACCGGATGGTTTCCATATGGGGGTGTCTGACCACCACCCCAATCCGAGAAAAGTGCATCAAAATCGGCCTTCCGGGAGCCAGGAGTCGGTCCCTGGTTCTCCTAATGTCAACCGGATGGTTTCCATATGGGGGTGTCTGACCACCACCCCAATCCGAGAAAAGTGCATCAAAATCGGCCTTCCGGGAGCCAGGAGTCGGTCCCTGGTTCTCCTAATGTCAACCGGATGGTTTCCATATGGGGGTGTCTGACCACCACCCCAATCCGAGAAAAGTGCATCAAAATCGGCCTTCCGGGAGCCAGGAGTCGGTCCCTGGTTCTCCTGGTGTCAACCGGATGGTTTCCATATGGGGGTGTCTGACCACCAACCCAATCCGAGAAAAGTGCATCAAAATCGGCCTTCCGGGAGCCAGGAGTCGGTCCCTGGTTCTCCTAATGTCAACCGGATGGTTTCCATATGGGGGTGTCTGACCACCACCCCAATCCGAGAAAAGTGCATCAAAATCGGCCTTCCGGGAGCCAGGAGTCGGTCCCTGGTTCTCCTGGTGTCAACCGGATGGTTTCCATATGGGGGTGTCTGACCACCACCCCAATCCGAGAAAAGTGCATCAAAATCGGCCTTCCGGGAGCCAGGAGTCGGTCCCTGGTTCTCCTAATGTCAACCGGATGGTTTCCATATGGGGGTGTCTGACCACCACCCCAATCCGAGAAAAGTGCATCAAAATCGGCCTTCCGGGAGCCAGGAGTCGGTCCCTGGTTCTCATAGTGTCAACCGGATGATTTCCATATGGGGGTGTCTGACCACCAACCCAATCCGAGAAAAGTGCATCAAAATCGGCCTTCCGGGAGCCAGGAGTCGGTCCCTGGTTCTCCTAATGTCAACCGGATGATTTCCATATGGGGGTGTCTGACCACCACCCCAATCCGAGAAAAGTGCATCAAAATCGGCCTTCCGGGAGCCAGGAGTCGGTCCCTGGTTCTCCTGGTGTCAACCGGATGGTTTCCATATGGGGGTGTCTGACCACCACCCCAATCCGAGAAAAGTGCATCAAAATCGGCCTTCCGGGAGCCAGGAGTCGGTCCCTGGTTCTCCTAATGTCAACCGGATGGTTTCCATATGGGGGTGTCTGACCACCACCCCAATCCGAGAAAAGTGCATCAAAATCGGCCTTCCGGGAGCCAGGAGTCGGTCCCTGGTTCTCCTAATGTCAACCGGATGGTTTCCATATGGGGGTGTCTGACCACCACCCCAATCCGAGAAAAGTGCATCAAAATCGGCCTTCCGGGAGCCAGGAGTCGGTCCCTGGTTCTCCTGGTGTCAACCGGATGGTTTCCATATGGGGGTGTCTGACCACCACCCCAATCCGAGAAAAGTGCATCAAAATCGGCCTTCCGGGAGCCAGGAGTCGGTCCCTGGTTCTCCTGGTGTCAACCGGATGGTTTCCATATGGGGGTGTCTGACCACCACCCCAATCCGAGAAAAGTGCATCAAAATCGGCCTTCCGGGAGCCAGGAGTCGGTCCCTGGTTCTCCTAATGTCAACCGGATGGTTTCCATATGGGGGTGTCTGACCACCACCCCAATCCGAGAAAAGTGCATCAAAATCGGCCTTCCGGGAGCCAGGAGTCGGTCCCTGGTTCTCCTGGTGTCAACCGGATGGTTTCCATATGGGGGTGTCTGACCACCACCCCAATCCGAGAAAAGTGCATCAAAATCGGCCTTCCGGGAGCCAGGAGTCGGTCCCTGGTTCTCCTAATGTCAACCGGATGATTTCCATATGGGGGTGTCTGACCACCAACCCAATCCGAGAAAAGTGCATCAAAATCGGCCTTCCGGGAGCCAGGAGTCGGTCCCTGGTTCTCCTGGTGTCAACCGGATGGTTTCCATATGGGGGTGTCTGACCACCAACCCAATCCGAGAAAAGTGCATCAAAATCGGCCTTCCGGGAGCCAGGAGTCGGTCCCTGGTTCTCCTGGTGTCAACCGGATGATTTCCATATGGGGGTGTCTGACCACCAACCCAATCCGAGAAAAGTGCATCAAAATCGGCCTTCCGGGAGCCAGGAGTCGGTCCCTGGTTCTCATAGTGTCAACCGGATGATTTCCATATGGGGGTGTCTGACCACCAACCCAATCCGAGAAAAGTGCATCAAAATCGGCCTTCCGGGAGCCAGGAGTCGGTCCCTGGTTCTCATAGTGTCAACCGGATGATTTCCATATGGGGGTGTCTGACCACCAACCCAATCCGAGAAAAGTGCATCAAAATCGGCCTTCCGGGAGCCAGGAGTCGGTCCCTGGTTCTCATAGTGTCAACCGGATGATTTCCATATGGGGGTGTCTGACCACCAACCCAATCCGAGAAAAGTGCATCAAAATCGGCCTTCCGGGAGCCAGGAGTCGGTCCCTGGTTCTCATAGTGTCAACCGGATGATTTCCATATGGGGGTGTCTGACCACCAACCCAATCCGAGAAAAGTGCATCAAAATCGGCCTTCCGGGAGCCAGGAGTCGGTCCCTGGTTCTCCTAATGTCAACCGGATGATTTCCATATGGGGGTGTCTGACCACCACCCCAATCCGAGAAAAGTGCATCAAAATCGGCCTTCCGGGAGCCAGGAGTCGGTCCCTGGTTCTCCTGGTGTCAACCGGATGGTTTCCATATGGGGGTGTCTGACCACCACCCCAATCCGAGAAAAGTGCATCAAAATCGGCCTTCCGGGAGCCAGGAGTCGGTCCCTGGTTCTCCTAATGTCAACCGGATGGTTTCCATATGGGGGTGTCTGACCACCACCCCAATCCGAGAAAAGTGCATCAAAATCGGCCTTCCGGGAGCCAGGAGTCGGTCCCTGGTTCTCCTAATGTCAACCGGATGGTTTCCATATGGGGGTGTCTGACCACCACCCCAATCCGAGAAAAGTGCATCAAAATCGGCCTTCCGGGAGCCAGGAGTCGGTCCCTGGTTCTCCTGGTGTCAACCGGATGGTTTCCATATGGGGGTGTCTGACCACCACCCCAATCCGAGAAAAGTGCATCAAAATCGGCCTTCCGGGAGCCAGGAGTCGGTCCCTGGTTCTCCTGGTGTCAACCGGATGGTTTCCATATGGGGGTGTCTGACCACCACCCCAATCCGAGAAAAGTGCATCAAAATCGGCCTTCCGGGAGCCAGGAGTCGGTCCCTGGTTCTCCTGGTGTCAACCGGATGGTTTCCATATGGGGGTGTCTGACCACCACCCCAATCCGAGAAAAGTGCATCAAAATCGGCCTTCCGGGAGCCAGGAGTCGGTCCCTGGTTCTCCTAATGTCAACCGGATGGTTTCCATATGGGGGTGTCTGACCACCACCCCAATCCGAGAAAAGTGCATCAAAATCGGCCTTCCGGGAGCCAGGAGTCGGTCCCTGGTTCTCCTAATGTCAACCGGATGGTTTCCATATGGGGGTGTCTGACCACCACCCCAATCCGAGAAAAGTGCATCAAAATCGGCCTTCCGGGAGCCAGGAGTCGGTCCCTGGTTCTCCTGGTGTCAACCGGATGGTTTCCATATGGGGGTGTCTGACCACCAACCCAATCCGAGAAAAGTGCATCAAAATCGGCCTTCCGGGAGCCAGGAGTCGGTCCCTGGTTCTCCTAATGTCAACCGGATGGTTTCCATATGGGGGTGTCTGACCACCACCCCAATCCGAGAAAAGTGCATCAAAATCGGCCTTCCGGGAGCCAGGAGTCGGTCCCTGGTTCTCCTGGTGTCAACCGGATGGTTTCCATATGGGGGTGTCTGACCACCACCCCAATCCGAGAAAAGTGCATCAAAATCGGCCTTCCGGGAGCCAGGAGTCGGTCCCTGGTTCTCCTAATGTCAACCGGATGGTTTCCATATGGGGGTGTCTGACCACCACCCCAATCCGAGAAAAGTGCATCAAAATCGGCCTTCCGGGAGCCAGGAGTCGGTCCCTGGTTCTCCTGGTGTCAACCGGATGGTTTCCATATGGGGGTGTCTGACCACCACCCCAATCCGAGAAAAGTGCATCAAAATCGGCCTTCCGGGAGCCAGGAGTCGGTCCCTGGTTCTCCTGGTGTCAACCGGATGGTTTCCATATGGGGGTGTCTGACCACCACCCCAATCCGAGAAAAGTGCATCAAAATCGGCCTTCCGGGAGCCAGGAGTCGGTCCCTGGTTCTCCTAATGTCAACCGGATGGTTTCCATATGGGGGTGTCTGACCACCACCCCAATCCGAGAAAAGTGCATCAAAATCGGCCTTCCGGGAGCCAGGAGTCGGTCCCTGGTTCTCCTGGTGTCAACCGGATGGTTTCCATATGGGGGTGTCTGACCACCACCCCAATCCGAGAAAAGTGCATCAAAATCGGCCTTCCGGGAGCCAGGAGTCGGTCCCTGGTTCTCCTAATGTCAACCGGATGATTTCCATATGGGGGTGTCTGACCACCAACCCAATCCGAGAAAAGTGCATCAAAATCGGCCTTCCGGGAGCCAGGAGTCGGTCCCTGGTTCTCCTGGTGTCAACCGGATGGTTTCCATATGGGGGTGTCTGACCACCAACCCAATCCGAGAAAAGTGCATCAAAATCGGCCTTCCGGGAGCCAGGAGTCGGTCCCTGGTTCTCCTGGTGTCAACCGGATGATTTCCATATGGGGGTGTCTGACCACCAACCCAATCCGAGAAAAGTGCATCAAAATCGGCCTTCCGGGAGCCAGGAGTCGGTCCCTGGTTCTCATAGTGTCAACCGGATGATTTCCATATGGGGGTGTCTGACCACCAACCCAATCCGAGAAAAGTGCATCAAAATCGGCCTTCCGGGAGCCAGGAGTCGGTCCCTGGTTCTCATAGTGTCAACCGGATGATTTCCATATGGGGGTGTCTGACCACCAACCCAATCCGAGAAAAGTGCATCAAAATCGGCCTTCCGGGAGCCAGGAGTCGGTCCCTGGTTCTCCTAATGTCAACCGGATGATTTCCATATGGGGGTGTCTGACCACCACCCCAATCCGAGAAAAGTGCATCAAAATCGGCCTTCCGGGAGCCAGGAGTCGGTCCCTGGTTCTCCTGGTGTCAACCGGATGGTTTCCATATGGGGGTGTCTGACCACCACCCCAATCCGAGAAAAGTGCATCAAAATCGGCCTTCCGGGAGCCAGGAGTCGGTCCCTGGTTCTCCTAATGTCAACCGGATGGTTTCCATATGGGGGTGTCTGACCACCACCCCAATCCGAGAAAAGTGCATCAAAATCGGCCTTCCGGGAGCCAGGAGTCGGTCCCTGGTTCTCCTAATGTCAACCGG
This sequence comes from Coregonus lavaretus, assembly GCF_964263955.1. Classification (NCBI taxonomy): domain Eukaryota; kingdom Metazoa; phylum Chordata; class Actinopteri; order Salmoniformes; family Salmonidae; genus Coregonus; species Coregonus lavaretus. The sequence continues at coordinate 1,560 of NW_028166306.1, read as the reverse complement.
ATGGTTTCCATATGGGGGTGTCTGACCACCACCCCAATCCGAGAAAAGTGCATCAAAATCGGCCTTCCGGGAGCCAGGAGTCGGTCCCTGGTTCTCCTGGTGTCAACCGGATGGTTTCCATATGGGGGTGTCTGACCACCACCCCAATCCGAGAAAAGTGCATCAAAATCGGCCTTCCGGGAGCCAGGAGTCGGTCCCTGGTTCTCCTGGTGTCAACCGGATGGTTTCCATATGGGGGTGTCTGACCACCACCCCAATCCGAGAAAAGTGCATCAAAATCGGCCTTCCGGGAGCCAGGAGTCGGTCCCTGGTTCTCCTGGTGTCAACCGGATGGTTTCCATATGGGGGTGTCTGACCACCACCCCAATCCGAGAAAAGTGCATCAAAATCGGCCTTCCGGGAGCCAGGAGTCGGTCCCTGGTTCTCCTAATGTCAACCGGATGGTTTCCATATGGGGGTGTCTGACCACCACCCCAATCCGAGAAAAGTGCATCAAAATCGGCCTTCCGGGAGCCAGGAGTCGGTCCCTGGTTCTCCTAATGTCAACCGGATGGTTTCCATATGGGGGTGTCTGACCACCACCCCAATCCGAGAAAAGTGCATCAAAATCGGCCTTCCGGGAGCCAGGAGTCGGTCCCTGGTTCTCCTGGTGTCAACCGGATGGTTTCCATATGGGGGTGTCTGACCACCAACCCAATCCGAGAAAAGTGCATCAAATCGGCCTTCCGGGAGCCAGGAGTCGGTCCCTGGTTCTCCTAGTGTCAACCGGATGGTTTCCATATGGGGGTGTCTGACCACCACCCCAATCCGAGAAAAGTGCATCAAAATCGGCCTTCCGGGAGCCAGGAGTCGGTCCCTGGTTCTCCTGGTGTCAACCGGATGGTTTCCATATGGGGGTGTCTGACCACCACCCCAATCCGAGAAAAGTGCATCAAAATCGGCCTTCCGGGAGCCAGGAGTCGGTCCCTGGTTCTCCTAATGTCAACCGGATGGTTTCCATATGGGGGTGTCTGACCACCACCCCAATCCGAGAAAAGTGCATCAAAATCGGCCTTCCGGGAGCCAGGAGTCGGTCCCTGGTTCTCCTGGTGTCAACCGGATGGTTTCCATATGGGGGTGTCTGACCACCACCCCAATCCGAGAAAAGTGCATCAAAATCGGCCTTCCGGGAGCCAGGAGTCGGTCCCTGGTTCTCCTGGTGTCAACCGGATGGTTTCCATATGGGGGTGTCTGACCACCACCCCAATCCGAGAAAAGTGCATCAAAATCGGCCTTCCGGGAGCCAGGAGTCGGTCCCTGGTTCTCCTGGTGTCAACCGGATGGTTTCCATATGGGGGTGTCTGACCACCACCCCAATCCGAGAAAAGTGCATCAAAATCGGCCTTCCGGGAGCCAGGAGTCGGTCCCTGGTTCTCCTAATGTCAACCGGATGGTTTCCATATGGGGGTGTCTGACCACCACCCCAATCCGAGAAAAGTGCATCAAAATCGGCCTTCCGGGAGCCAGGAGTCGGTCCCTGGTTCTCCTGGTGTCAACCGGATGGTTTCCATATGGGGGTGT
>NW_028166307.1:0-42453 GCF_964263955.1 Coregonus lavaretus | reverse complement strand
TGTGTGTGTGTGTTTAACAGTGATGATGTGTGTGTGTGTGTGTTTGTGTGTGTGTGTGTGTGTGTCCTCAGAGCAAGAACTCGTGAGTTGGAAGAACTGAGAGGCCTATGGCGTGGGTGTTGTCCTTGGCCACCTGCTGACAAGGCTGACAAGATGGGACCCTTTTGTCCATTGTTATTGGATAGGAACAGAACTTATAACCAGCTCCTGACCTAAATAGATCTTAGCACAACATTTTACTCAACATATCATATTCCATATTCACTATAACAAATATATTTACTACGACATTAGCAAGAACCGCCACATCCTCAGCCGGCTAATCCAGTGTTTGAGTTAGCTTTGCGATGCAAAGATGAAACTGTGGGCTCCACCAACCCTGGTAAGCCAACACTTTTGAGATCAGTCAATAAATGCTTCTGGTATTGACTTATATGCTGCCCCTGTCTTCATGTTGTTGCTGGACATATCTTTTTTAAAATGTGTGTAGGTCACCTAAATCATCAGAAAAATTGCCCCCCCTGAGAATTTTTTCAGGAGCCGCCACTGTCCCCCCCTCTATTTTCTTTCTCCCTTTTCCAGTTTTCAGTATCTCTCCCTTCCACCTATTTCTCTTTGTCCCTCACATTCAAACACCACTCATGTCGTCCCTTCACACACAGAAGGATTATCAGAGAGAGACAGCCATGTATGTGACACGCAACACAAGCTCCAAAGAAAATGTCCATCTCTCTCTGTAACTGCAGAAACAGAGATATGACATCGCTGGCCATTTTAATTATGGCGTGTGGGGCAGTCTGTGCTACTGTCTGTAGATTATGGACTGTGTGGCCGTTTTAATTACGGCCCATTTTGCTGTATGTTAGCTGTGAGGCGGATTAGAGCCATGCTCTCCGTGAGCCACAGCGTCTCCAGAGTCTTCTGTTCAGCTTTCCTCATCTGCACCAGAGAGCTCTTATCCAGACCGTAAGGACCATATGGACCACCACTACGATGGAAACCATGAGATCCACAAATACCCCACCCCACCCCCAACCCCCACCCGGGGACAGAGGAACAACAGTAAGTCCCATCCCCACAGCCACAACACACACCTTAATCAAAGCGAGGGTCTACAGTCATCTCTCATGTTCAGATCATGAGTTAAAAAGCTGTATTGACTAAGTGTCTCAATTGATGAGGAAGTTCATTATTTTTTGTTATCCTCTTTTTATATTTCACCTTGAGGGACTGAGAGGGGAACTGATTTGTCCGATAATGGAATTGTACATGTACACGTATGAAGAAATATGCACATTTGGGTAGTTCCTTTTTTGTTTCTTGGATGGACAATTGTACAACATGGCTTCAATGTCCAGTACTGTATTTTCTATGATTTCAACACCAGCACTGTTTATTACATAGATTTAGTTTTGGATAAATATGAAATTGACAAATGTTCTTCTGATTTATGTCGGTCCACAAACAGGCAAATTAGAACATAAAGGTTCATTTGTAAACCAAGCACATATTAATAAAAACCAGTGGCAGACCTGAAGAGATACAAGGGCCCTTCAAGCGGATGGCCTTTGAAAGGATTTTCGATACCAATGAGGACAGGCATTAATATAAAGCTCCAATTAAAGCACATGATGCATATGAATGAATACCCATCCTCATCATCAAGCAGTATTTTAGAAAAACTACACATTTACATTTAGGTAGACGCTCTTATCCATACTGCCCCCCCGTGGGAAACGAACCCACAACCCTGCCGTTGCAAACGCCATGCTCTACCAACATCCCTGGCTGGGCCAATTGTGCGCCGCCCCATGGGTCTCCCGGTCACGGCCGGCTCCGACGACAGAGCCTGGATTCAAACCAGGATCTCTAGTGGCACAGCTAGCACTGCGATGCAGTGCCTTAGACCACTGCGCCACTCGGGAGTACACAAAGGCTTTTCTTTGAACATTATAAAAACAACCTGATTGACTGATTGTCCATGAAAGTGGGTTGATATGAAATAACATGTTACTGAAGTCACACAGACAAACATGCTGTCCTTTTTACAATGTGCACGGAATGGATTTACTGCAATAGATGAAGGGCATATATTTTCAACACACACGCTCAAAGTTACATGTAATCTGATTACCAAAAAAAACTGTCACTTTAATCAGTTACGTTACCAGCAAAGATATTGTAATCAGATTACAGATACTCTTGAAAAACAACATGATTACTTCTTAGATTACTTTTAAATTCAGAAAGGATGTTTGCAAAACAAATACATTATGACACCTTTCTGTTTTCTCAATGACATTCAATTCAGCATTGAAAAAGCATCAGTTTGTTCCACCTGAGCGAGTCAGGGACCACTATGATGACACACCAAATGCATTTGATGGATCCTTTTTGTCTTCTTCTAATGCCTCTTAAAGGGAAGGTAATCCAAAAGTAACTGAAAGTGAGTTTGGGTAATCCAAAAGTTACGTTACTGATTACAATTTTGGACAGGTTACTAGTAACTGTAATGGATTACATTTAGAAAGTAACCTACCCAACACTGCATACAAACACACACAGTATGTAATCAGATCAGGCTTGTATTATCTGTCTTCCATGTTACAGTGGTGAGGGGACTGTCTCTCTCCTTCTGACCCTGTCTGTTCCCACAGCAGCACAGTCTCATGTCCTCCCTCACCCCGTTACTGACCAGCACATACAGCACTGGGTCCACCACACTGTTCAGGCTGGACAGGGCCAGCGTGCACGAGAAGGGGAAGTGCATGTTCTGCTCAAACTCACAGTACCTATGTTCGTCCATGTGGTAGTAGGCCAGGGAGCGGGTCAGCAGGAGGAGGTGGTAGGGGGCGAAACACACAGAGAATATCCCGATCACCCCGATGGACAGCAGCCGTACCTTCCTCTTAGCCTGCTCCCCCAGCCCCTCGCTCTGCTTCACCTGGCCCAGGATCCTCCAGTAACACAGCCCCAGCACCAGAAGGGGCAGCAGGAAGCCGATGCCCACCCGCAGCAGGTTGAACAGGGCCACGGGCTGCGGCATGGGGTAGGTCTCGTAGCAGCGGTCCTGCGTGTCGTCGTGGGCGTCCTGCAGGTTGTCCTTGAACAACACCAGGCCGTGTCCGGACATGACAGTCACGCACACGGCCAGACACAGCACCCAGGCGTAGCGCGCGCTGCGGAAGGCCTTGGTCCTCAGGGGGTAGGTGACGGCCAGGCAGCGGTCCACAGAGATGCAGCACAGCAGGTAGATGCTAAGGTACATGTTGGAGTAGTAAAAGAAGCCGGCCACGCTGCAGGAGAGGCTGCCCAGGCTCCAGTGGTGGTCCCGGTGGTAGTAGTTGATCCAGAGAGGCATGGTGAGGATATAGAGCAGGTCAGACATGGACAGGTTGAGCAGGAATACCCCCAGGACGTTCTGGCTGCGGACCTGCTGGACGATGGGGCCAAGGGTCAAGAGGTTAAAGGCCAAGCCCAGGATGAAGGCCAGGATGTAGATGCCCATCAGGAAGTCACTGATAGGGCTCTTAGAGATTGTCACGCAAGTCAAGTTCAAGTTTGTTTTATTAATCTGTTTCTCCATCTTTGTTCAGGTTCAAACTGTAGTAGTTCCTGAAAAGACAAACAAGTATATTTTGTACGTAATTAGTGCAAAATAAAAAACAGTTTAAATCGCTCATGATGTATGAACCCTGATCAGAAAAGCTCTTCGCAATTTTTTTAACCTTTATTTAACCAGGAAAGTCTCTTTTACAAGGCCATGAGTCATAAACGAGACAGTCTCTTATTCATAGAACTTCCTGTAGTCTAATTTAGCAGAAGGTTACTCACATAGGGCACTATTCAATCCACATCGCGGAAGTTCAGCTTTACAATGTGATTGAAATGTAAAGGCAATGTTCCCACTTTAGCGGAGACTGCATTCACGGTAAATGCTGCATATGTCGGCTCATTCGGAAATTACATTTACATTTATATCGCGGAATCTGTAACGCTTCAGTTTTAATACATTTGAAAACATTTCTAAAAACCTGTTTTCGCATTGTCATTATGGGGTATTGTGTGTAGATGGATGAGGAAAAAATGTATTTAATCAATTTTAGAATAAGGCTGTAATGTAACAAAATGTGGAAAAAGTGAAGGGGTCTGAATACTTCCAAATGCACTGTATAAATACACCCAACAATACTGTATAACTCATATCAGTTGAACACAGTTGAACTCATCCCTCAAAAGATGACATCCTCTTACTCACAATCATTACTTACAATCTTTTTTTTTTTTTATCACAGTATCCAGCTCATCACACTTTGCTCCAACCCCATTTCATTGACAAAATCGTTTATTTGTCAAAAAGATAAAACCCTTTGGCTATCCACTCTGATACAGTCAAAAATGTAACATACTATTTGAGCTTGATAATGGGCTCTGGATGGAAAATATGAGTCTTCCCTTCAAGAGTGGGTCTCTGAGGTTTAGTCACGGTCTCACAGATATCGATTTGAGCCTTATTGCAGTGGAACTGCCTAACTCCAAATTGCCTGTGAAACTATCTCCCCACTTTTAACCCCTTTGTGTGAAAAGTTTAACCAATTTCAGGCTTTGTGACCTTCTATTTTTCCGGACCCCCTCAGCGTATGATAGCAGTTACTGTCATTGGGTTAAGGATCTTATGATTTGACAAAAATGTGTCATGGAAATATTGTCTCTCACCTCCTAACAGGTTTATATTACCTTATGTTAATGCCGCTGTCCAGTAATTGCATCTAAATGTTCCATGGTTATTGCTCTGCATGATTTCAAACTGGCTGACAATCTGCCACAACAGAGGTTGTGATTCGTGGGAGAGCATTTGCACTTCATTGTCACGTTCGATGTGCCAGAGCCAGACCATGTGATTGGATTAACTAGATATTTGGAGGCAATAAGATCCATTGACAGCAGGACAGTTCGTAGGTTTAATGCTTATTTAAATAATTTACTGAAATGTAAGGACGGCCATAGTTATATAGAGTTTATAGGGGTGTCATGATCATAATGGGAAGAAATGTCCTGAGGCAGTAACTTGATCAATCATTGGTGATGACATTCGGACTGATACTAGATACTGATAATCAAATCTAAGTTTCTGTTCTAGCTTGCTCCTGAAATAGACAGGCAAGTCTGACTATCACATGAAACAAACGTCATAATTAAAATCTAAATCCCAATTAGATTCTGGGAAACATTTAATGTGATGGATATCTATGTTCCTTTCAATACCACATACACCAAAATGTGTTTTTAGATTATTAGTAGCACAATCACATAATTACCTTTTCAGCTCTCTGGTGGAGTAATAGAAAGTCTTATTTTTTTGAGGAGTAGTTTGGTTCGAGCTCAAATTTGAGAAAGACAGGAAATCATTTATTTCTATTTAATCTTTATGTGGCTGAGAAGATGATGTTTCCATATTCCTCCCATTCAGGCTTTGTTGTTGTCAGGCGGAAACAGAAGGCCCATAATGGTATAAGTGGATGATAATAAATTGGCATAAATTGTCATGTGATGTAAATGTAAATGTACTCTACAGTATATAATTAGTATGTTATCTAGACTGATAAAGCACTCAATCGTATTCCCTTGTTTAATGCTCATGATATTGATCTAAAAGGTAATTCTATGGGTGATCCACAGATGTGTCATTAATCTAAGCTATCACCATGTGGATGACTGGGACATAACATGCAAAAGAAAATAGCCAACCAGACCAATGGTCTATGAGGTGAGACGAAAATGATCAGTAGTTAATTTAGCACCCAATAAGAATGCGCATTAACCACGTGACGATCTAGACGTTTTCCTTTTCATTCTTACCACAGTAGTGTAAAACCATGAATACGGCAACCTGAACACTATACTTTGGTTTATTGAAAGACTACAGACCATAACATGTGTAAATCAATCATCAGAACATTATGCTATGCTGGTGCAATCTACTGACTAGTCAGGCCATTTGGCCTACAGTAATCACTGTGGAATCTATAAACATCTTTTTGTTTCAGAGACATTGATGGGATAATCATTGCGTTAGTTGAACATTTTGAGCCCAGTGACGTTCATCAGAAAAACTGAAAAGGCTGAATGTAGGGGTTGGTGGCATGCCAACAGCTTGAGGTGTGAGTAACTGTGTTATTCCCCTCTAGGAAACAACTGACAGGCTAGCCTAGATCACTAATGTTCCGTTGACTCCTATCCAAAAATAAATGCGAAGACACATTTCAGTTGAATGCATTCAGTTGTACAATTTACTTTCTTTCTATGCATGATCCTGTGACCACTGTGCGTGTGTTCTTGATAACTGTGGTTACCCTTTGCTCTAACACAGTACCATTTCCTCTTTCTTTCAAAAAACCCAAATATGTTTATACTTAAAGAAGCTAATGTGCTTGCAGAATGCCTGTCCAAACATGTACATTCCAGTACATTACTGGAGAACACTGGGGTCTACTTTCTCAGGCAAGCTTTGGTTATATCTCATGTTTGACCTGAAGAATGCACTTTTTTAAGCTATCTGTCCTGTCTCATGAATAAAGCTTTATGAATATTAGTGTAGCAGGCTACCCTTCATAAGGAGTCTGCAACTCTACATGCTACCTGCCTTGCGTTCTCTCCCATAGGATTCTCTGTCTGCTGCATGTCAGATTTATACACCTTGGTTAACTCCCTGAGATTATGGGTGTACTTTACTCCTTGTATTGTCCGTATTCTCTTATTAATGTCAAAAGAACCTTGCTTAGCACCTATAAGAGTACATTTGACAGATACTACATGTAATATCGACCCACTTTAGCCACCCTTACTAGCCCTCTGCTTCTAATGTGAATTTAACTCAATTACGTCTGTCCAGCAGTATGTTAATGTTCTCTTAACCAAACACACAGGCATGAACTCTCCGATGTCCAGTGACAGCTAGACAAAAGATCTCCCAGGTCACAGTCTCGTGTCCCAACGGTCTCAAATCCCAACGTTCCCAACGGTCTCAAATCATAACTCGTTAACATCCTCGTGGTCCTCTGTAGCTCAATTGGTAGAGCATGGCGCTTGTAACGCCAGGGTAGTGGGTTCGATCCCCGGGACCACCCATACGTAAAAATGTATGCACACATGACTGTAAGTCGCTTTGGATAAAAGCATCTGCTAAATGGCATATTATATTATTATAAATGTCCACTTCTTTCTCAATCAGCAGACAGTCCTCCTCCACATTTCCACAGTTCTCTTAATCAACCCTCTGTTTTGCCCTTTAAGCACCTGTGGGAGCAATTTGCATGTTTCGAACGTTGAATCAGTCACTGGCTACATTCCCAGACCTCTTTAGTCTAATCATTTAATAAGACTGACTCACACTGCTACAGGCTAGTCATCCTTCCTTTTACCACTATCATCCTGGGGCCAGAGCAACAGGGAAAATTGTGTGTTGGGGGGAAGGGAAGTTATTTTAGGACGGAATTCAAATTAATCTTGTCAGCGCAATGTTTAGGTAGAATATTTAGGAAGCACACACATGCATCTGTGAGGAGATTGAACTGAGACCTAAAGGACTCTCCGATCAATTTGAGAGAATATTTGTACAGTGAGGGAAAAAAGTATTTGATCCCCTGCTGATTTTGTACGTTTGCCCACTGACAAAGACATGATCAGTCTATAATTTTAATGGTAGGTTTCTTTGTACAGTGAGAGACAGAATAACAACAACAAAATCCAGAAAAACCCATGTCAAAAATGTTATAAATTGATTTGCATTTTAATGAGGGAAATAAGTATTTGACCCCTCTGCAAAACATGACTTAGTACTTGGTGGCAAAACCCTTGTTGGCAATCACAGAGGTCAGACGTTTCTTGTAGTTGGCCACCAGGTTTGCACACATCTCAGGAGGGATTTTGTCCCACTCCTCTTTGCAGATCTTCTCCAAGTCATTAAAGTTTCGAGGCTGACGTTTGGCAACTCGAACCTTCAGCTCCCTCGACAGATTTTCTATGGGATTAAGGTCTGGAGACTGGCTAGGCCACTCCAGGACCTTAATGTGCTTCTTCTTGAGCCACTCCTTTGTTGCCTTGGCCGTGTGTTTTGGGTCATTGTCATGCTGGAATACCCATCCACGACCCATTTTCAATGCCCTGGCTGAGGGAAGGAGGTTCTCACCCAAGATTTGACGGTACATGGCCCTGTCCATCGTCCCTTTGATGCGGTGAAGTTGTCCTGTCCCTTTAGCAGAAAAGCACCCCCAAACCATAATGTTTCCACCTCCATGTTTGACGGTGGGGATGGTGTTCTTGGGGTCATAGGCAGCATTCCTCCTCCTCCAAACACGGCGAGTTGAGTTGATGCCAAAGAGCTCGATTTTGGTCTCATCTGACCACAACACTTTCACCCAGTTCTCCTCTGAATCATTCAGATGTTCATTGGCAAACTTCAGACGGCTCTGTATATGTGCTTTCTTGAGCAGGGGGACCTTGCGTGTGCTGCAGGATTTCAGTCCTTCACGGTGTAGTGTGTTACCAATTGTTGTCTTGGTGACTATGGTCCCAGCTGCCTTGAGATCATTGACAAGATCCTCCCGTGTAGTTCTGGGCTGATTCCTCACCATTCTCATGATAATTGCAACTCCACGAGGTGAGAACTTGCATGGAGCCCCAGGCCGAGGGAGATTGACAGTTATTTTGTGTTTCTTCCATTTGCGAATAATCGCACCAACTGTTGTCACCTTCTCACCAAGCTGCTTGGCGATAGTCTTGTAGCCCATTCCAGCCTTGTGTAGGTCTACAATCTTGTCCCTGACATCCTTGGAGAGCTCTTTGGTCTTGGCCATGGTGGAGAGTTTGGAATCTGATTGATTGATTGCTTCTGTGGACAGGTGTCTTTTATACAGGTAACAAACTGAGATTAGGAACACTCCCTTTAAGAGTATGCTCCTAATTTCAGCTCGTTACCTGTATAAAAGACACCTGGGAGCCAGAAATCTTTCTGATTGAGAGGGGGTCAAATAATTATTTCCCTCATTAAAATGCAAATCAATTTATAACATTTTTGACATGCGTTTTTCTGGATTTTTTGTTGTTGTTATTCTGTCTCTCACTGTTCAAATAAACCTGCCATTAAAATTTGAGCCTATCATTTCTTTGTCAGTGGGCAAATTTACAAAATCAGCAGGGGATCAAATACTTTTTTCCCTCACTGTATGTCTTATCTTCTAAAACATACAGTGATACTCTGTGTACTAACTTTCAGTGAATGTCCTAACTCCATCAGAAAGGAAAAAGTTGACAAAAGCTTTTATCATTCTTTCATCTACACTTTCTATCACTTCTGAGTCCTGACCACCGTTTTAGAAGTCCTCACCTGTCAGTTGTTGTCGACAATGGTTCTTCAAAGTGGGTCAAGAACTTCTGTCTCCTTCAGTAACCCTCAGGCACAGGAGATTTCCATTCAGACAGCCTGATGGGAGGCTTCAGAACCTTTGAGTTACCGCCAGATCATTAGAGTCCCACACGATGACAAGAAGAGCGCTGCGAGCACTCCAGTTAGAAATACTCTGATGAGAGAAGACAACCGACAGACTGATGTTTTCAACCCAGTACACTTCCTCTGTGATGGGAAATACCAACCATGAGCAGTCAGTCCACCCACTGAAGTCAAGATGTCAGACAGACAGCCATGCACGAGAGAGACAGAGAGAGAATAAGCCAGACACAAGAGGGGAAGAGAACAGTGATGTTTAGGGGAGGAGGGAGGGAGTTTTCTTCAGCATACACGTGCATCTGAGAAGTAATTACTTTAGGGTGGGTGGTAGCGACTAAGTTAGACACCTCTCACACACTAACTCCCCAGCACCCCCAGATGGATCGTTCAAATTGAAACGTACAACTTGACTGGCAGTCAGACTACCCACAATGGTGGTTTCCTCCACAAGTGAAAAAAAAGAGACTAACAAGAGAGAGCTAACCGCAGCAACAGATACTCTAGACACACAGGCAATGTGAGTCAATAACACAATAGAAGAAAATGATCTTTAGATGTGTCTAATGGGCTTTTCCTGTGGCGTAGAAATCTGATACAAATCTCAACCGGACTGGAACGTCAGTGAAATTTCTAAAATGATTCATCACAGGTCAGGTCGTCCCTAACGTCATCCCCTTACCAGAAGTAAACCACATCTGGAGATCACATGACTTGGACAGCATCTGTCTATTAGTACAGGAGGGAAATGTGTTTATCACAGTCAAAATGTATCTGCGAATGGGAAGCGAATATCCTGTATAAATTGAATATCCCAACACTCTGTGTAAACATTTATCATTCCATCGTTGAAATTTGGCTTGTAATACTCTCTCAATATGCACAGCTTCACAGTTGTTTCCAAAGTGATTTTTTTAAATGAACGTTGCTGCATGGAGATGTACAGGAATGAATGAAGGTATGTGGGTAAATGAGCAGATACACAGTATATATGGAAAGTATTCAGACTCCTTCACTTTTTCCACATTTTGTTACGTTACAGCCTTATTCTAAAATTGATTAAATAGTTTTGTTCCCCTCATCAATCTACACACGATACCCCATAATGACAAAGTAAAAACAGTTTTTTAGGAATTTTAGCAAATGTATAAAATAAAAAAAAACAGAAATATCACATTTACATAAGTATTCAGACCCTTTACTCAATACTTTGTTGAAGCACCTTTGGCAGCGATGACAGCCTTGAGTCTTCTTGGGTATGACGCTACAAGCTTGGTACACCTGTATTTGGGGAGTTTCTCCCATTCTTCTCTGCAAATCCTCTCAAGCTCTGTCAGGTTGGATGGGGAGCGTCGCTGCACAGCTATTTTCAGGTCTCTCCAGAGATGTTTGATCGGGACTAGTCTCCCAGTCTCTGCTGCTAAAAAACATCCCCACAGCATGATGCTGCCACCACCATGCTTCACCGTAGGGATGGTGCCAGGTTTCCTAAAGACGTGACGCTTGCCATTCAAGCCAGAGAGTTCAATCTTGGCTTCATCAGACCAGAGAATCTTGTTTCTCATGGTCTGAGAGTCCTTTAGGTGCCTTTTGGGAAACTCCAAGCGGGCTGTCATGTGCCTTTTACTGAGGAGTGGCTTCCATCTGGCCACTCTACCATAAAGGCCTGAGTCCTATCATGCTCTCTCTGTATATTTCTCACTCAATCTGTCATTCAATCCACATAGTGTATATGTTCCAGTGTGAATTCTGAGCAGGTAATGCCTGATGAGCATGACTGATGCATGTCATGAAAATGTATGCGCTAGGATGCGATTTTATATAGATATGAGTGGTATGGATAATCACCATAGTTATTTCCTCCTATACTTCTCCCTAGTCTTCCATATTTCCCCCTAATCTTCCATCTCAATGTTCACGAGGCAACGCGCTGAATAAATGACACAGATGAAATATTGTATGTCAAGGTTTGTACTGATGTTATATATAAATGCTGGGATCTTCCATAGGTTTACATTCTCCAAGCATACATTGATTACACTACATAAAGATATGGTTATACATGTACATAATATTCCTTCATAACTATGCTTTTCTTCTAGACAAATCTACTTCACATGGACATCCAACATGTTGACATGCTAGGTTCATAGTCAGTAATCAATATCATAGCCCTCCTCCCATACATTAAAATTGACTCCAGAGATGGGCAGTTCATTGTCTTTCTACTATAACTAAAAGAGCAATAGCATTTTCCCCACTGTCCATTGGTGTTTAATGGTGTCCATGACAAACTATTCAGAAAATGTCCACATTGCCTTCATTGTAACAGTGTATGTCTACAGGTCTAGGACACCCTCGAATCACCATCACCAATTCACAATTAGCACTTCCGATGATGAGCAGTCTTCAGTCTTAACTAATAAGTAATTATCAATAATGGTGTTGCACCAACTAGGACAGTATCAGAGGACAGATTAAAGGTGCAATCTTTGATTGCTACATCTATCTCTGGCTTTGTTTTCTTTGTTGTCGTTTGAACAGCAGATTTCCTCTGAAACGATGACAGCCCACTAGCACTGGTCTGTTGCCTACAGTTATAAGCCCTTTATCTACCACTTACAGGTACTAAATGACTCCTTTGTCTCCATTAAACTCTTTCCGGTCTGCAGCAAACAGGTCTGCCAGTACAGGCAGGGCGCTTCCAGTCATCACATTCAATGAAAATAAAATAAAAAGGAACGGTTCATAAGGTTTTGTTTATGGGTGGATGTAAGTCATGCATAAGTGGATTGATCGAGGCCTTAATGTTCTCTCTCTCTCTCTCTCTCTCTCTCTCTCTCTCTCTCTCTCTCTCTCTCTCTCTCTCTCTCTCTCTCTCTCTCTCTCTCTCTCTCTCTCTCTCTCTCTCTCTCTCTCTCTCTCTCTCTCTCTCTCTCTCTCTCTCTCTCTCTCTCTCTCTCTCTCTCTCTGTGACAATAAGCATGGGATTCCTGTGCTTCCCCGGGTTTCTGAGATACACATCCCCTGACACCACTGGATACAGTACAGCATGTCCGTGTGGGATACAGAAGAGCAGTCTCTTACACTCAAAGAGTTCATGGGTTGAAGAGCTAAGCTGGACCGATGAGAGAGGGGTCAAGGATGGGGTCTGGAGATTGGACAGGCTTGGGCCAGAGTGGACACCATTAGTAGACGGATAGGAGCGGGATCATCGCTATAGAAGGCGCTGTTCTACAGCTAAACCTCCAAGCCTCACCCTCCCCACTCTCCAGACCTCCATCCATCCAGCCAGCCCCTCTCTCTCTCTACTCGCTCCCCACACTCCCCTCCTCTTCCCTGGGTCAGTCTGAGTCCCTTGGGCCCTCGTGGGTCCTGGTTCTGCTGGTTCTCAGAGTATGCTGACCCTCTCGGTGAGCCCCTGCATGTCTGCGTCCTCCCTGGCCTCATCGTCAGACCCGAGCGCAGGCAAAGGGGGCACCAGGTGGGCCGGATAGGGAAGTGTGTGTTCGCGGGCAAACATCTGCCAGCGGCAGTCGTCACTCTCATGGGTGATGTAGCGCTCACCCAGCTTGGTCTCCAGCTCCCTCAGATCCAACCATGTCTGGTAGTCCTGGAGAGGAGAGGAGGGAGGGAGGGAGGGTTGATGGGAGGAGGGGGAAGAAGAGAAGAGCATGGAAGGAGGGAAGAGGATGAGATGAGAGGTTTGAGGATGGAGAGAAACATGAGAAATAAGTCAGTTAGGGGGCCTTGTGTCTCTGGTGTCTCCACTGTAGGTAATGGACTTTTGTATAGCTGCCGTGCTTCTGTTGACTAGCGTACCTGTAGATAGGAGTGACTGAGGCTCTTGTCCACGCTGTAGCGTTTCCTCATCTTCACCTGGAGCAGGTTGTTGATCAGGTCAGTGGCTGAAGAGGAACACAGGCACACAGGTGAGAACAGTATGTGAACTGTACGTGTATGTCATAATAATATGGACATTTAGATATACTTACCCATGATTGAGTAAGACACTTGCATTTGTCATGCATGAGTACAAGTGTGTGTGTCTTACCGTCAGGTGAAATCTGTTTCCAGGGGTTAGGTGGGTACATGAAGGCAGCGTTGTGGATCTGGTCGTTGATGTCCTCGTCCTCGTTGAAGGGGAAGGTGCCACTGAGGCTGACGTACATGATGACTCCTACAGACCACATGTCCAGGGAGCGGTTATAACCCTGGTTGAGCAGCACCTCTGGGGCAAGGTAGGCTGGGGTGCCCACCACCGAACGCCTGAACGACTTCTCACCAATTATACGGGCAAAGCCAAAGTCACACAGCTTCACCTAGAGAGAGAGAGAGAGAGAGAGAGAGAGAGAGAGAGAGAGAGAGAGAGAGAGAGAGAGAGAGAGAGAGAGAGAGAGAGAGAGAGAGAGAGAGAGAGAGACTACGTCATAGGGCCTGCTTCCTCTTGACCAGCTCCAGTGTTCTGATGTTAGCTATGACATGTTACAGTATGTAAGTTCCAGCATCATGGCCTACTCTCCTCTCTTCTACTAAATGAGTAACACTATCCCATAACCCCATCATCACTTTGACATGCCTAGTAAATAAGTTGAACATACCTCTGCCACGCCCTGTATGGGAGAGGTCACCACCTGGCTTTTATAGATGACCCAGATATACCAACTCCCTTACTAACATTACCAGCATGCTGCATTGGATGCCACCATCAAGCCATCCTATTTCATAGGACTACATACTGTATATGCCAACTGTTTTATACATGATCCTGGGTCTTGTTGTGGTGCTGGGTGAAGAGATCATGTCCCAGGTCTGTTGACCCGTGCCCTGTAACATGTATAGTGCTGCTGACCTGAACCAGACTATATTAACTATTCAGGATCCCAGGGCTGTCCAAACAACCACTAGCTTCTCTTAGGTGACTTTGACTGACGCTATCATAACTGCCAGAGCACTTTCTTGGAAGCAGTGTGTGTGTGTGTGACAGGGGTATAGTGTTACCCCTGTGTCTTTTTCAATGTGGTCTGTCTGTATGTAACAGGGCATCACTGGTCACTGGCCATGTCCGTAACTCTCAGATCTGGTGTGTTAATCCAGGATAGCAAATGGGCACAGTGTGTGTGTGTTGTGCCAGACTATTTTGAGTTGTTCCCATCAGCAGGCTTGGCTGTGCTGTTGTTATGCCTGATTCGGTATGAGATGGAGTTGTCTATTATCTATCCTGTTGCCTAGTCACTTTA
Source organism: Coregonus lavaretus (assembly GCF_964263955.1). NCBI lineage: Eukaryota > Metazoa > Chordata > Actinopteri > Salmoniformes > Salmonidae > Coregonus > Coregonus lavaretus. Next base: position 27,711 of record NW_028166307.1, on the reverse strand, counting down.
CTCCTACCTATAGTATATGTACATAGCTACCTCAATTACCTCGTACCCCTGCAAATCAACTCAGTTCTGGTACTCTCTATATTATATTGTATTATATACAGTGGGGTCTGAAATGATTGATTTCTCCAAGACATGCTAACCTCTCACCATTACCAATAACAGGGGAGGTTAGCATGTCTTAGAGGTATGATCTTTGACCCTCAAACTTTCTCACCCATCATTATTCACGATTAATTCAGGATTATCTGCAATTATGGTAGCATCCACATGAATGTAGAAGTGTTTAGAAACATATTCTATTCTTATTTACCATTAATTTATATTGGGCACAAAATAATCTGAAAACACAACCAAAAAACAAACTGCAAATGCATCCAGAAAGTTCGTAGAGTCACAAGCTTGATGTATTCATTGTATGCCAGGAACATGAGACCTAATACTAAACGTTTGATTACTTTATTTATAAGAATCTTTAGGGGTGTCAATAATTTTTACCCCTACCTTTCTCAGAAAAAAAGTATTACTTGTTAAACAAAATCTATTTCTCTAAGCAATTGTATTAGTATAAAATAATGTACTTTACCCATTTTGTTGAGTATACAATAAATATAGCACAGTATTTGAATTATTTATTTAATATAGTCATTATTGTTCATCTTTATCAATGGTGTCAATCATTTCGGAGCCCACTGTATGTGTGTGTATGTTTACCATGTGACCACCATGGTTTTCTCAGAATAATGAGTGTGTGTGTGTGAGAGCCACACACACAACAGGAAACGGTTAATTCCCCCCCTTACCCCTAACTATAGAGAGAGAGATATAAAGATATATATAGAGAGATATATATAGAGAGAGAGATAGAGAGATATTTAGAGAGAGATATAGAGAAAGATATATATATATATATATATATATATAGAGAGAGAGAGAGAGAGAGAGAGAGAGAGAGAGAGAGAGAGATATAGAGAGAGAGATATAAAGATATATATAGAGAGAGATATAGATATATAGATATAGAGAGATATAGAGATATATATAGAGAGATATATATATATAGAGAGATATAGATATATATATATATAGAGAGAGGGAGAGAGAGGGGGGAGAGAGGAGAGAGAGAGAGAGAGAGAGAGAGAGAGAGAGAGAGAGAGAGAGAGAGAGAGAGAGAGAGAGAGAGATCTCTACATTAGCTTTGACGTGGAGAGTCATGGTGTGTGTGATAGTGTCATAACAGTTGTATGTACCTGGGGGAAGGGCTCGGCAGAGGCCAGCAGGACATTCTCAGGCTTCAGGTCACAGTGGACGATGTTCTTAAAGTGTAGGTGCCTCAGGGCTGCCAGAATCTACACACACAAACAGGATATGGCTTAGACTCTCTGGGCTGTAACAGGAAACCAAACCCCAGAAAAACAAACGCTTCGGAGGTACATTGTATGTGTTATGTAGTGAGTGAGAAACAACAGAACATGAAACGGGAACCGCCAAACCCTCAAGCAAATATGACATTTCAATGATTTGTGTGTAGGTTTATTTTCATGACGTGAGAACACACAGCGGTTATCAAACAGATCTGTTGTCTGATAAACTTTATAACTGTAGGAAACACACACAAACACACCCAGCTAAGTTTATCAAAAGGTGGCGTAAAAAATCCAAAACATTATCAAACACATACAGATTACTTTTTCTTTCAATATATTTCAAATGCATTTCAAATTTGCGTGTTTGCTTAAATGCATGTAATGCCTGACAATATTCCAGAAATACAGTTGAAGTCGGAGGTTTCCATACACCTTAGCCAAATACATTTAAACCGTTTTTCACAATTCCTGACATTTAATCCTAGTAAAAATTCCCTCTCTTAGGTCAGTTAGGATCACCACTTTATTTTAAGAATGTGAAATGTCAGAATAATAGTAGAGAGAATCATTTATTTCAGCTTTTATTTATTTCATCACATTTCCAGTGAGTCAGAAGTTACTCAATTAGTATGGTACCATTGCCTTTCAATTTTTTAACTTGGGTCAAACGTTTCGGGTAGCCTTCCACAAGCTTCCCACAATAAGTTGGGTGAATTTTGGCCCATTCCACCTGACAGAGCTGGTGTAACTGAGTCAGGTTCGTAGGCCTCCTTGCTCGCACACGCTTTTTCAGTTTTGCACACAAATGTTATATATAGGACTGAGGTCAGGGCTTTGGGTTGGCCACTCCAATACCTTGACTTTGTTGTCCTTAAGCCATTTTGCCACAACTTTGGACGTATGCTTGGGGTCATTGTCCATTTGGAAGACCCATTTGTGACCAAAGCTTTAACTTCCTGACTGATGTATTGCTTCAATATATCCACATAATTTTCCTTCCTCATGATGCCATCTATTTTGTGAAGTGCACCAGTCCCTCCTGCAGCAAAGCACCCCCACAGCATGATGCTGCCACCCCCGTGCTTCACTGTTGGGATGATGTTCTTCGGCTTGCAAGCGCCCCCCTTTTTCCTCCAAACATAACGATGGTCATTATGGCCAAACAGTTCTATTTTTGTTTCATCAGACCAGAGGACATTTCTCCAAAAAGTATGATCTTTGTCCCCATGTGCAGTTGCAAACCGTAGTCTGGCTTTTTTATGGCTGTTTTGGAGCAGTGGCTTCTTCCTTGCTGAGCGGCCTTTCAGGTTATGTCGATATAGGACTCGTTTTACTGTGGATATAGATACTTTTGTACCTGTTTCCTCCAGCATCTTCACAAGGTCCTTTGCTGTTGTTCTGGGATTGATTTGTACTTTTCGCACCAAATTACGTTCATCTCTAGGAGACAGAACGTGTCTCCTTCCTGAGCGGTATGACGGCTGCATGGTCCCATGGTGTTTATACTTGCATACTATTGTTTGTACAGATGAACGTGGTACCTTCAGGCATTTGGAAATTGCTCCCAATGATGAACCAGACTTGTCAAGGTCTACAATTGTTTTCTGAGGTCTTGGCTGATTTCTTTTGATTTTCCCATGATGTCAAGCAAAGAGGCACTGAGTTTGAAGGTAGACCTTGAAATACATCCACAGGTACACCTCCAATTGACTCAAATGATGTCAATTAGCCTTTCAGAAGCTTCTAAAGCCATGACATCATTTTCTGGAATTTTCCAAGCAGTTTAAAGTCACAGTCAACTTAGTGTATTTAAACTTCTGACCCACTGGAATTGTGATCCAGTGAATTATAAGTAAAATAATCTGTCTGTAAACAATTGTTGGAAAAATTACTTGTGTCATGCACAAAGTAGATGTCCTAACCGACTTGCCAAAACTATAGTTTGTTAACAAGACATTTGTGGAGTGGTTGAAAAACGAGTTTTAATGACTCCAACCTAAGTGTATGTAAACTTCCGACTTCAACTGTACACATGGACTTTGTGTTGTTGATATGTGGTAGTGGAGTAGGGGCCTGAGGGCACACAGTGTGTTGTGAAATCTGTTATGAACGTGTTGTAATGTTTTTAAAATTGTATAACTGCCTTAATATTGCCGGACCCAAAGAAGAGTAGCTGATGCCTTGGCAGCAGCTAATGGGGATCCATAATAAATACAAATACAAATACAATGGAGTGATTTCTGACGAGAATTCCTCATATAATCTAACATTGTGCATAAGTCCCTTTTCAAAGACTCAAAGGCTTCCTTTGCGATGTCACACTATGTATATGGCTCTAGTCTACAGGGTGGCTAGAGGGGTTACTAATTCAGCTTCTTATATTACTCTTTACGTATCAGTAGTTAGGTAAGCATTTCACGGTAATGTCTACACCTGTTGTATTCGGTGCATGTGGCAAATCAAATTTGATTTGATTTGATTTGATTCCATCCAATTGGTGACAGATTTCATGTGAATATTCTAAAACCCGCATTTTCCTACCAGAGATTTGTTTCCATCAAATTGACTTGTTGCAGATAAAAGGCTGTCTGTGATGACGTAGTGCACATACAAATACATTTTGTGGTTAAATTCCCATGTACCGAATAAAAATAAATAAAGTTTTAAAAAATAACAAAATTAAGTTAAATGGTTTTCTCACAAAAATATTGCGTTATATATCGTTATATAGCGTTATATAGCGAGTCTGCCCACTCTGGTATTGGCACATGCGCTCTAGCCAACAGCGCTATCTGCTGTTGGCTAGAGAGCACGTACATTGAGTATACCAAACATTAGGAACGCCTTCCTAATATCGAGCTGCCAAAGTGAGTTGCCAAAGTGGCCAAACTAAGTTGATCTTATTCGGGCAATGGGCGCAGCCATCTCTGACTTTTTTATTGATTTAATATTTAAAACATACAATATACTTGCAGTGAAGACGCTCAACAACTACATCACATTAGTAATCTAACAGACTCCCATCCAGAGCGACACACAGAAGCAACCAGGGTTAACTTTGACTTTGCTTATTTGCGTCTTATAATTAATGGCATTCTGGGATTAGGGAGTTTTCGCTTGTCAAACATAAACAAACATGGCTCCATCATAAAGAATTTAGCCGCTGTTAGCTTAGCTGACACGCATCTCTTTTCTAAACAATATTACATTTCTCCCTTGTGCTCACCAGAGATGAGGTACATTGTAAACAAGTCTAGCTGTTAGGTCGCTAACTAATGTTTCGTTTTTTTGTCAGCGCAAACTGTTATTTAGACTGGTTTATGGAATGAGTTTGGCTGTGGATGTGTTCCGTGTGATGCTTGGATGATGAAGTTTGCATTTATCTTTTACGATGAAGTTTGCATTTATCTTTTACAATAAAAGGTGAAATTGAGGAATAGAGTTATTGATATGAGGTTTTCATAGTGTTGTGGACCAGGTTAGAGTTAGTAGATAAGTGGCTTGGTGCCACAGAGTCTACATTCCAGTATGTCATAGGAGATTACTGATGTTTATGGTAGCATGATTGATGGATAGGATATACTGACTTTGGGTAAAGGGTAATAACATCAAAGAAGGGAGTGCCCACTGAGGGTTACCAGATGTTCGTGAAGAAACGTGTAACAGAGTGTATATAAGCTGAGAGGATGTCTTTGTTCTGGAGTTTGAAATGGCAAGAGGCAGAGCCATGTCTTTTGTTATAACGAACCATGGTACCTATTAAATACTTATATGAACTCCCCATCAAAAGTGTCTAAGTATATCCTTACATCCTACCCTCTGTAGCTCAGCTGGTAGAGCACAGCGCTTGTAACGCCAAGGTAGTGGGTTCGATCCCCGGGACCACCCATACACAAAAAAATTAAATAAAAAATGTATGCACGCATGACTGTAAGTCATTTTGGATAAAAGCGTCTGCTAAATGGCATATTATTATTATTATTATTATATACTTGATACCCGAGAAACTCATCATAACAGTTGTGAAGACCTTTATTTTCCATCAGTACCAAACATTGTTTAGATGCTTTTCAGACAACAATGCTGTTTAGAAGCGTTTGTTGCATCATACATTCTGTTGCTACTGTTCCAATCACATATTTGCGATGGTACGCTGCAGGGACAAATATGTGATCATATGCGTCAAAAGGTTGAGCGTGAAAACCCAGCAGCGTTGCAGTTCTTGACACAAACCGGTGTGCCTGGCACTTACTACCATACCCCGTTCAAAGGCAATTAAATATTTTGTCTTGCCCCTTCACCCTCTGAATGGCACACATACACAAGCCATGTTTCAATTGTGTCAAGGCTTAAAAATCCTTCTTTAACCTGTGTCCTCCCCTTCATCTACACTGACTGAAGTGGATTTAACAAGTGAAATAAATAAGGGATCATAGCTTTCACCTGGATTCACCTGGTCAGAGTATATGTCATGGAAAGAGCAGGTGTTCTTAATGTACTCAGTGTATAGACTACAATAATGATGAGATTATTATGGACGAAAGAGCATGATTTTGTTTTATTTTTCAAACGGCTGCCAAGCATCGATTATTTTGTCAACAGAATAAGACAATATGTAACTTTTTGGGTGACCCGAACCAAATTCACATAGAAATGTGAGATCTGTCATTCTCATTGAAAGCAAGTTTAAGAAGTAGTAGATCTGTTCTATGTGTGCTATGTCTATGCTTCTCGTTCTTAAGTTTCGTTTTTGCATCTTTTACTTTCAGTTTTGTACACCAACTTCAAACAGCTGAAAATACAATATTTTGTGTTATGGAAAATATATTTCACAGCGGTTTAGATGGTACAATGATTCTCTACACTAGACTACTTGTTTTGTCACATAAACTGAAATTAGGCAAACTATTAGAATTTTAGCAACCAGATTTCTGCATAGTGCACCTTTAACATTCTGTCATAAAGAGCACATGTTCAACTTAATAAAAAACCTGTTTTTCCATCTGAAGAGATAAAAAAAATTACTAAAGTAAGTATTTATTTTATTTTATTAATCAGTTAAATAATAGATCTCGGGCACTTTATTTATTCTTTAAATTTGTTTTTATCGAGTCAAACAAAATCTATACATTGTACAACCAGTGGCAACTGGTTGAGCACCACCTGTTTAGAAATAATATATATATATATATATATATAATTTTTGTATGTTCTCTATAGTTATGTACTTCAAAATGTATCAATTGACCAATTCGGCACATTTGGGCAGACTTGATACAAAATAGTCCAGTATTGCAATGCTTCACTGGATCAATCTGAAACTTTGCACACACACTGCTGCCATCTATTGGCCAACATCTAAATTGCGCCTAAACTTCAATATTATATTGTGGCCTTTCTCTTGCATTTCAAAGATGATGAAAAAATAAAAAAAATATAAATCATGTTTTTTTGTTTGTATTATCTTTTACCAGATCTAATGTGTTATATTCTCCTACATTAATTTCACATTTCCACAAACTTCAAAGTGTTTCCTTTCAAATGGTATCAATAATATGCATATCCTTGCTTCAGGTCCTGAGCTACAGGCAGTTAGATTTGGGTATGTCATTTTAGGCAAAAATTGAAAGAAAGGGTCCGATCCTTAAGAGTTTAACTCAAGGATTTTTGTAAAAAATTTTTTTACATTGTTTGCAAACTGATATGTGACACAAATTAATGCCAAAATAACATGCAAAACAGGCACAAAAAAAGTATATATACATACATATATATGTATATATATATACTTTTTAGTTTCGCCTAAAATGACATATCCAAATCTAACTGCCTGTAGCTCAGGACCTGAAGCAAGGATATGTATATTCTTGATACCATTTGAAAGGAAACACTTTGAAGTTTGTGGAAATGTGAAATTAATGTAGGAGAATATAACACATTAGATCTGGTAAAAGATAATACTAACAAAAAAAACATGTGTTTTCTTTTTTTTCATCATCTTTGAAATGCAAGAGAAAGGCCACAATATAATATTGCAATTTAGGCGCAATTTAGATTTTGGCCAATAGATGGCAGCAGTGTGTGTGCAAAGTTTCAGATTGATCCAGTGAAGCATTGCAATATATACCGGACTATTTTGTATCAAGTCTGCCGAAATGTGTCGAATTGGTCAATTGATACATTTTGAAGTACATACCTATAGAGAACATACAAAACTGATATGGTAATACAAAATGTAAGTTTACACACTCCCAGGAATGTCATATATGATGGTTCATTAGCTTATACACTAACTTTCACACATCTAGATGGCGGGGTGGGTGTGAAGCCAGAGACAGCAAGGGTTCAAACTGTAGAACCCAGTTCCTACATTTGAATATACAAATATTTTAATAAACAAAACTATGCTACATTTTATCTCTGGGACCCTCAGGATGACAAATCAGGGCAAGATTACTGAATGTAAGTACATTATTTACCTTCAGAGGTGAATGTATCAAACCAGTTGCCTTAACAAGTTTTTTTTTGTTGTGCACTCTCCTCAAACAATAGCATGGTATTTTTTCACTGTAATAGCTATTGTAAATTGGACAGTGCAGTTAGATTAACAAGAATGTAAGCTTTCTGCCAATATAAGACATGTCTATGTCCTGGAAAGTTTGCTGTTACTTACAACAGTCATGCTAATCACATTAGCGCACGTTAGCCGATCCCATAGAGGTTAATAAAGCCGCATACGAACACGGTCTCCTTCTTGAGTAAGGCAGCTACAAAATGCAGGTGTTTCAGCCTAGCTCAGTGCTTTCTGTGGTGGAGGGGCAGCCAGCAAAAATACAGAGCGTAGGCATTGGTAATCTTCTCTAGTTGCGCCGTGATTGACTCAGTGTTCTGTCACTCATGGGGACCCTAGGTCACTGCCGAATCTACAGGGAGAGCTAGGCAGTTCAAGACCCCTTGGGTGTTGCCATAGATTTACATTAGAAATGCCCGTCCAAGAAGGCTCGAGGTCATTAACCACAAATAAAATAATGTCAAATTACAGCTAGCTTTGATTGGACTGATCATGTCAACATAATACTTTCACAATCTTAGCTTGCAAGCTAGACAAGCAGTCATCATCATGAATCACATCGACAATATACTGGCAAAACCTTTTCAATCCTTGTCGTATGAAGAGAAACTATGGATAAAACGTATCGGTGCTCATCGGCCATTGGACATAAACATTACACAACAAGTTGGAAATCGCAATTTCAACAATAAGTGGTTTGGAAGGAATCAATGGCTAACTGCAAGCATTGCAAAGCTTCCCCTGCCTCCTATTCGGTGGAGAGGGTGTGTGATCCAAGTCTGGGTTTAAGGATTTAAAACATGTGTGTGAAAGGGTATTTTTTCCAAGCTTAAAAGGATAAACATTCACACGCAACAGCAAAGGTTGAATACATTGGCCATGCTGTCAATCCAGCATGACTTCTGCCGCGTTCAAAACAACTGGAAACTCGGAACTGGGAAATCTCAGACTTCAGTGCATTCAACTCGGAAAAAGACTATCGGACTGGGAAAATACGTTATGAAAGGTCATCCAACTCAGAATTCCAAGTCGGGAACTCAAGCCTCTTTCTAGAGCTCCAACCTGAAGATCACTGACGTCATTGGTTCATTTCTAGCTTGTTAGCTAGCTAGCTAATGTTAAGTTAGCTGGCTAGCCAGTTCAAATAATGACCATATCATATAGCTGACAACGTCTTAACATTAGCTAATTTGAATTCATTATTACAGAAAAGAACTCACAACAAGATCCTTATTTACAAGTTAATGACAAGCTGATTACAGAAAATAGCTTACGGTTGTGAGTGTGACGAAGTAAAAGCAGGGCATTCTATCTGATAATTTTAGAACTCGGACACTGTCTCTTTGGCCTAACATTATATCCTAATTGGATTTTGGTGCAGGTCATGTTGATCTTCACATTGCCGTCTCTGGTAAACACACACTATATCAAATAAAATCTAAGGGTATTTGTCACATGCACAGGATACAGAAGGTGTAAACAGTACAGTGAAATGGTTACTTGCATGGTGGAGTCTTTTGTTTAGCTAGCTAGCTAGCTAAACAATTAACCATAATCCCAACTCATAATGTTACTACACTGCATGAATCTGCAGGTAGCTAAAGTTAACCAACTAGGTTCTATGTTAGCTAGCTAGCTAACATTAGGCTATAACTAGCAATGCAAATGGCTCTGAGATATGAATAATATTACTACAGAGATCATACACGTAACGTTAGCTAGCGAGCCCACCAGCAATGTTAGCTAGCGAGCCCAAGCGTGCTACAAGGCAGACCAATCCGAACTAATCTCTTGGCATGTTCAGCCCATCCATTATTTCAGCCAATCATGCCTAGTGGGAAGGTTCCTGACTTTTTCCGTGGCTAAACCAACTAGGCTGGTAATAAAACAAAAATTGTATTTACAGATGGCATACACGTTTGTTATTAAGGCACATGAAAGTTGACATGTTCCAGAAGGCATTTCTGCCCAAAAATTCATTTTGATAAAAAATAAATGTTTACGTTCAATTGCCTCTCCTGTGAAGTAATGACGTGCGACATACGCCTAGTTTCCTGAAACGAGTCACATATTGTCTATAAAAGTGGATTGTATTTTCATTCCTTTTTAGACCACATAGGCCTAATAAATTAATAACATGTTGTGTAGTGGCTTTACTGGCATGCATCTAAAAAAAAAAAATTGTGAGTTTGCCCCACCAAGATTTAAATGCTAAAATCGCCACTGCGTAAAACTCCAATATGTCAAAGTGTAGGTCTAGGTCTTGTGCTTCCAATGAGTGTATTATTCGGTTCTACAGTGGATGGTTAGCGGTGTTATGGTGTGTTCGTAACCAAGTGGGTAGTGGGGATTTACCACATCTGGGAAAGATCCACTTGAATGGCCCTCCAACTGGTAATTACTAGTTAAATCAGCCATGAATCCCCTTGTGACAAGGGGGAATGGAAGCTTGTTGTTTGCAACAGGGAAGGGCAATTAAATGCAAAATGAAATTGTTAAAACATTTCTAGCCTGTCTATCTATGGGTAACAAGGTTGACGTGTTATGCTCGACCCACTCAGTTTTTCACCACAAAACACCAGAAAATTGCCAAAAAGAGTAGAACCAGCTCAGCTGCTTTTACACTATGATTTGACTATTAGATGTTCAATGTTTCTTTTGAAATAAATATTTAAAAAGGAATAGATTCACCATATTAAAACGAGAGTTCAGTTCACATCACAGGGTTGACCTTAAAATTAGTGACAGTAAATGAATCACTAATCACATTAAATAAATAATAATCTTCAGAAATATCTTTGTCAAAACCACAAAATAACTAAGGCTTTACAAGTAAAGCTATGCAAGTAAAGTCATTCCGTATTTTAAAAAAACATCACGACAGCTGCAATGGAAACAGGAAGTTCCGATACAATTTTATAAATGCTTACAGATAATTTGTTTGTTCGACATTGTGGGATCTTTTCGTATCTGTAAAATTAATTATGCAAGAAATCATATCAAAGTCAACTTGGAGTCACGCAATGATATGGTGTGTGATCCTCCCACTACGACTCGGGAAACCATACAGTTTATTAGGCTCCAGATTAAATACATTTTGAGGGGGTGGTGAAAGTGCTCGGTGATGCGCTTGATGCTCCTTTCCAATAAATATTGAGGGCCTTATTCTGGTGACATGATGATCGCTCTTATCCATAATAATCTCATCATGTAGAATAGCCTACATGCACAGCCTACCCGCTATGTACAGTGGGGAAAAAAGTATTTAGTCAGCCACTAATTGTGCAAGTTCTCCCACTTAAAAAGATGAGAGAGGCCTGTAATTTTCATCATAGGTACACGTCAACTGTGACAGACAAATTGAGAAAAAAAAATCAGAAAATCACATTGTAGGATTTTTAATGAATTTATTTGCAAATTATGGTGGAAAATAAGTATTTGGTCAATAACAAAAGTTTCTCAATACTTTGTTATATACCCTTTGTTGGCAATGACACAGGTCAAAGGTTTTCTGTAAGTCTTCACAAGGTTTTCACACACTGTTGCTGGTATTTTGGCCCATTCCTCCATGCAGATCTCCTCTAGAGCAGTGATGTTTTGGGGCTGTCGCTGGGCAACACGGACTTTCAACTCCCTCCAAAGATTTTCTATGGGGTTGAGATCTGGAGACTGGCTAGGCCACTCCAGGACCTTGAAATGCTTCTTACGAAGCCACTCCTTCGTTGCCCGGGCGGTGTGTTTGGGATCATTGTCATGCTGAAAGACCCAGCCACGTTTCATCTTCAAAGCCCTTGCTGATGGAAGGAGGTTTTCACTCAAAATCTCACGATACATGGCCCCATTCATTCTTTCCTTTACACGGATCAGTCGTCCTGGTCCCTTTGCAGAAAAACAGCCCCAAAGCATGATGTTTCCACCCCCATGCTTCACAGTAGGTATGGTGTTCTTTGGATGAAACTCAGCATTCTTTGTCCTCCAAACACGATGAGTTGAGTTTTTTTATTTTTTTTTTAAGTTATATTTTGGTTTCATCTGACCATATGACATTCTCCAAATCCTGGATCATCCAAATGCACTCTAGCAAACTTCAGACGGGCCTGGACATGTACTGGCTTAAGCAGGGGGACACATCTGGCACTGCAGGATTTGAGTCCCTGGCGGCGTAGTGTGTTACTGATGGTAGGCTTTGTTATTTTGGTCCCAGCTCTCTGCAGGTCATTCACTAGGTCCCCCCGTGTGGTTCTGGGATTTTTGCTCACCGTTCTTGTGATCATTTTGACCCCACGGGGTGAGATATTGCGTGGAGCCCCAGATCGAGGGAGATTATCAGTGGTCTTGTATGTCTTCCATTTCCTAATAATTGCTCCCACAGTTGATTTCATCAAACCAAGCTGCTTACCTATTGCAGATTCAGTCTTCCCAGCCTGGTGCAGGTCTACAATTTTGTTTCTGGTGTCCTTTGACAGCTCTTTGGTCTTGGCCATAGTGGAGTTTGGAGTGTGACTGTTTGAGGTTGTGGACAGGTGTCTTTTATACTGATAACAAGTTCAAACAGGTGCCATTAATACAGGTAACGAGTGGAGGACAGAGGAGCCTCTTAAAGAAGAAGTTACAGGTCTGTGAGAGCCAGAAATCTTGCTTGTTTGTAGGTGACCAAATACTTATTTTCCACCATAATTTGCAAATAAATTCATTAAAATCCTACAATGTGATTTTCTGGATTTTTTTTCCACAATTTGTCTGTCATAGTTGATGTGTACCTATGATGAAAATTACAGGCCTCTCTCATCTTTTTAAGTGGGAGACCTTGCACAATTGGTGGCTGACTAAATACTTTTTTCCCCCACTGTACAGTGAGATCCCCTGCTGATTTTGTACGTTTGCCTACTGACAAACACATGATCAGTCTATAATTTTTTTCCCCCACTGTATTTTATTTACGCTGATTTTTGAATATTCGAATGAAAATCTGTCGTCAATTGGATGGAAACCTAGCTAATGATGGTGAAAACCTGGTGTATTTAGTGGGTTAAAATCTTCCTAGAAATCACAGAGGGTGCAAAGAGGGACATGTCAAAATGCTAAATTCTGGCACTTTAGCAAGTCTTTATTGATATTGAAATTCTTATTTATTGAATTCTCCATGTGCTCTATATCAAAGGGCACTTCATTTCATATAACAGGCATTTAAAAATGCAATATTGGTGCATAATTGCTACTTAACTTATCAAAGGGATGCAAAAGGCACTCCTTACTGTCACGCCCTGGCTCTGGGGACACTGTTATGTTGAGCCAGGGTGTGTAATTCTATGTTTGTATTTCTATGTTGGCCTGAGTGACTCCCAATCAGAGGCAACGAGTGTCAGCTGGTTGTCTCTGATTGGGAGCCATATTTAACTGTCTGTCTTTCACTTTGTGTTTGTGGTTTCTTGTTCGTATTTGGTTTGTGTTAAACCGTAGACATCACGTTATCGTCCGTTGTTTTGATCGTGTGATCATTCTATTAATAAATATGTACGCATTCAACGCTGCGCCTTGGTCTCTCCCTGACGATCGTGACAGAAGAAACCACCAAAACCAGACCAAGCAGCGTGTCCAGGAGCCATCGCTAGCAGATCTCCGTGGCAACCTCGACTGGGTCAAGCCTAGTGAGGAGCTGAATGGCGGGAGTTGGAGACAGAGGAGCGAGAGTTGGGCGAGAACGATGGAGGCCTGGCCCACGGGGAGGAGAGACCCCCAGAACATTTTTAGGGGGGGGCTCACGACGTCGGGGCAGCAGGGGGCCGCGATAGAGCGGTCCAGCGGGTTGGCAGAGGAGGCCGCCAGGTTACGGGAGTCACTGGTCACCAGGGGGAAGGAGGTTGTAGAGGCACGGCGAGAGGTACTGGCGTGTGTTGCCAGTCCGGTCCGGCCTGTTCCTGATCCCCACATAGGGCCAGTGGTGTGTGTTCCCAGTACAGTCCGGCCTGTTCCTGCCACTCCCACCAAGTCAGTGGTGCGGTTCGTCAGCCCTGTCCGGCCCGTTCCTGCTCTCCGCACCAAGTCTGTGGTGCGCGTCGCCAGCCCAGTCCGGCCCATTCCTGCTCCCCGCACCAAGTCTGTGGTGCGTTTCGTCAGCCCTGTCCGGCCCGTTCCTGCTCTCCGCACCAAGTCTGTGGTGCGCGTCGCCAGCCCAGTCCGGCCCATTCCTGCTCCCCGCACCAAGTCTGTGGTGCGTTTCGTCAGCCCTGTCCGGCCCGTTCCTGCTCTCCGCACCAAGTCTGTGGTGCGCGTCGCCAGCCCAGTCCGGCCCATCCAAGCTCCCCGCACCAAGTCAGTGGTGCGCTTCGTCAGCCCGGTCCGGCCCGCTCCTGCTCCCCACACCAAGCCAGTGGTGTGCGTCGTCGGTCCGGCACGGCCCGTGCCTGTTCCACTGGTGCCTGGTCCGGCACCGGTCAGATGCGTTACGCCGGAGCTAGAGCAATCCGCTCCATCAGTGTGCAGTCCAGCTCCGGCCAGCAGGGCCAGACCGGACCAGGGGTACTTTGGGGGGTTGGAGAGGGAGTGGGGATCAGGCCCGGAGCCGGATCCGCCGCCAAGGCGGAGTGCCCACCCGGTCCCTCCCCTGTGGTATTTAGTTGGCGCGGTCGGAGTCCGCGCCTTTAGGGGGGGGTACTGTCACGCCCTGGCTCTGGGGACACTGTTATGTTGAGCCAGGGTGTGTAATTCTATGTTTGTATTTCTATGTTGGCCTGAGTGACTCCCAATCAGAGGCAACGAGTGTCAGCTGGTTGTCTCTGATTGGGAGCCATATTTAACTGTCTGTCTTTCACTTTGTGTTTGTGGTTTCTTGTTCGTATTTGGTTTGTGTTAAACCGTAGACATCACGTTATCGTCCGTTGTTTTGATCGTGTGATCATTCTATTAATAAATATGTACGCATTCAACGCTGCGCCTTGGTCTCTCCCTGACGATCGTGACAGAAGAAACCACCAAAACCAGACCAAGCAGCGTGTCCAGGAGCCATCGCTAGCAGATCTCCGTGGCAACCTCGACTGGGTCAAGCCTAGTGAGGAGCTGAATGGCGGGAGTTGGAGACAGAGGAGCGAGAGTTGGGCGAGAACGATGGAGGCCTGGCCCACGGGGAGGAGAGACCCCCAGAACATTTTTAGGGGGGGGCTCACGACGTCGGGGCAGCAGGGGGCCGCGATAGAGCGGTCCAGCGGGTTGGCAGAGGAGGCCGCCAGGTTACGGGAGTCACTGGTCACCAGGGGGAAGGAGGTTGTAGAGGCACGGCGAGAGGTACTGGCGTGTGTTGCCAGTCCGGTCCGGCCTGTTCCTGATCCCCACATAGGGCCAGTGGTGTGTGTTCCCAGTACGGTCCGGCCTGTTCCTGCCACTCCCACCAAGTCAGTGGTGCGGTTCGTCAGCCCTGTCCGGCCCGTTCCTGCTCTCCGCACCAAGTCTGTGGTGCGCGTCGTCGGTCCGGCACGGCCCGTGCCTGTTCCACTGGTGCTTGGTCCGGCACCGGTCAGATGCGTTACGCCGGAGCTAGAGCAATCCGCTCCATCAGTGTGCAGTCCAGCTCCGGCCAGCGGGGCCAGACCGGACCAGGGGTACTTTGGGGGGTTGGAGAGGGAGTGGGGATCAGGCCCGGAGCCGGATCCGCCGCCAAGGCGGAGTGCCCACCCGGTCCCTCCCCTGTGGTATTTAGTTGGCGCGGTCGGAGTCCGCGCCTTTAGGGGGGGGTACTGTCACGCCCTGGCTCTGGGGACACTGTTATGTTGAGCCAGGGTGTGTAATTCTATGTTTGTATTTCTATGTTGGCCTGAGTGACTCCCAATCAGAGGCAACGAGTGTCAGCTGGTTGTCTCTGATTGGGAGCCATATTTAACTGTCTGTCTTTCACTTTGTGTTTGTGGTTTCTTGTTCGTATTTGGTTTGTGTTAAACCGTAGACATCACGTTATCGTCCGTTGTTTTGATCGTGTGATCATTCTATTAATAAATATGTACGCATTCAACGCTGCGCCTTGGTCTCTCCCTGACGATCGTGACAGAAGAAACCACCAAAACCAGACCAAGCAGCGTGTCCAGGAGCCATCGCTAGCAGATCTCCGTGGCAACCTCGACTGGGTCAAGCCTAGTGAGGAGCTGAATGGCGGGAGTTGGAGACAGAGGAGCGAGAGTTGGGCGAGAACGATGGAGGCCTGGCCCACGGGGAGGAGAGACCCCCAGAACATTTTTAGGGGGGGGCTCACGACGTCGGGGCAGCAGGGGGCCGCGATAGAGCGGTCCAGCGGGTTGGCAGAGGAGGCCGCCAGGTTACGGGAGTCACTGGTCACCAGGGGGAAGGAGGTTGTAGAGGCACGGCGAGAGGTACTGGCGTGTGTTGCCAGTCCGGTCCGGCCTGTTCCTGATCCCCACATAGGGCCAGTGGTGTGTGTTCCCAGTACGGTCCGGCCTGTTCCTGCCACTCCCACCAAGTCAGTGGTGCGGTTCGTCAGCCCTGTCCGGCCCGTTCCTGCTCTCCGCACCAAGTCTGTGGTGCGCGTCGCCAGCCCAGTCCGGCCCATTCCTGCTCCCCGCACCAAGTCTGTGGTGCGTTTCGTCAGCCCTGTCCGGCCCGTTCCTGCTCTCCGCACCAAGTCTGTGGTGCGCGTCGCCAGCCCAGTCCGGCCCATTCCTGCTCCCCGCACCAAGTCTGTGGTGCGTTTCGTCAGCCCTGTCCGGCCCGTTCCTGCTCTCCGCACCAAGTCTGTGGTGCGCGTCGCCAGCCCAGTCCGGCCCATCCAAGCTCCCCGCACCAAGTCAGTGGTGCGCTTCGTCAGCCCGGTCCGGCCCGCTCCTGCTCCCCACACCAAGCCAGTGGTGTGCGTCGTCGGTCCGGCACGGCCCGTGCCTGTTCCACTGGTGCCTGGTCCGGCACCGGTCAGATGCGTTACGCCGGAGCTAGAGCAATCCGCTCCATCAGTGTGCAGTCCAGCTCCGGCCAGCGGGGCCAGACCGGACCAGGGGTACTTTGGGGGGTTGGAGAGGGAGTGGGGATCAGGCCCGGAGCCGGATCCGCCGCCAAGGCGGAGTGCCCACCCGGTCCCTCCCCTGTGGTATTTAGTTGGCGCGGTCGGAGTCCGCGCCTTTAGGGGGGGGTACTGTCACGCCCTGGCTCTGGGGACACTGTTATGTTGAGCCAGGGTGTGTAATTCTATGTTTGTATTTCTATGTTGGCCTGAGTGACTCCCAATCAGAGGCAACGAGTGTCAGCTGGTTGTCTCTGATTGGGAGCCATATTTAACTGTCTGTCTTTCACTTTGTGTTTGTGGTTTCTTGTTCGTATTTGGTTTGTGTTAAACCGTAGACATCACGTTATCGTCCGTTGTTTTGATCGTGTGATCATTCTATTAATAAATATGTACGCATTCAACGCTGCGCCTTGGTCTCTCCCTGACGATCGTGACACTTTCGTGGAACGTTACAATTGGACAAATACATTATTTGTCCAATTCTACATATTTCACATGTATCCTAAAACAATTATTTAAAACAATATTTTTTATGTATTTTCTTTCTGTATGGGAGTACACACACACACACACACACATACTGACCTGTGTGATGAGGAACTTGGTGAGCCTCTCTGGGAGCCTGCCTTTCTCACTGGACAGGATCATCTCTAACATGTCTCCATGGAGCTTCTCCATCACCACAAACACCTTCTCTGGAGTCTCAAACATACACTCCAGATTCACTATGCCCAGGTGACGTAGACTCTGAGAGATGGAGAGAGGGAGGGAGAAAGGGAAAGGGAAAAAGAGCAAGAGACAGTGAGAGAGACAGAGAAGAAAAGAGAGAAAGAGGGCAGAAGAAGAGGGGAAATGACACACAGGGAGGGAAAGAAACAGAGAGAGGTAGAGTGGATGGGATGGAAGAGTGAGAGAGAATTAGACTGAGTATCAGTTAGTTAGAGTATAGTGCGATGGCAGTGTTTATTTGTCACTTGACCTTTATCTAAGTACACCCCAAAGAGATGATGATTCTGCTGTAAAATCTGCTTATGTAATTGAATGCAGTTGGTATGACAACCTCATGATGTAAAAATGGACACTTGTGGCCTGTACAGACATAGGATCTTAATTTGATAACTCTTTTGTTGCTAAGAATTTTCCTGCACAGCAAGAAATACAAACGTGTAGTGTATTCAAGATTTAAAAAGGCTTCTCAAGTTTGTAATTTCCACTTTAAAACTTTCAGACTTGATTTGTCCTAATCGAAAATGTATCAACCCCTACAAAGAAAGTCCATGAATTATAATCCACACAATAATTCAAATGTCCTGTTGCTGCAGGATTATTTTCCTGCTGTAGCAAACTGGCTCAAACTAAGATCCTACATCTGTAGTTGGGAGTCTAACAGTCTACGTCCCAAATTACATCTTATTCCCTACATATTGTAGTCTCCTGAGTGGCGCAGTGGTCTAAGGCACTGCATCGCAGTGCTAACTGTGCCACTAGAGATCCTGGTTCGAATCCAGGCTCTGTCGCAGCCGGCCGCGACCGGGAGACTCATGGGCGGCGCACAATTGGCCCAGCGTCGTCCAGGGTAGGGGAGGGAATGGCCGGCAGGGATGTAGCTCAGTTGATAGAGCATGGCGTTTGCAACGCCAGGGTTGTGGGTTCGATTCCCACGGGGGGCCAGTATAAAAAAATATGTATTCACTAACTGTAAGTCGCTCTGGATAAGAGCGTCTGCTAAATGACTAAAAATGTAAATGTAGAATATTGCACTACTTTGGACCAGGGTAGTGCAATATGTAGGGAATACGGAGCCAATTTGTGGAATCGGCTATTTGAGCCACACTCGTTGCTGACAGGTGTATAAAATCGAGCACACAGCCATGCACTCTCCATAGACAAACGTTGGCAGTAGAATGGCTCGTACTGCAAAGCTCAGTGACTTTCAACGTGGCACCGTCATAGGATGCCACCTTTCCAACAAGTCAGTTCTTCAAATTTCTGCACTGCTAGAGCTGCCCCGGTCAACTGTAAGTGCTGTTATTGTGAAGTGGAAACGTCTAGGAGCAACAGCCGCGAAGTGGTAGGCCACACAAGCTCACAGAACGGGACCACTGAAGTGCGTAGCACGTAAAAATTGTCTGTCCTTGGTTGCAACACTCACTAGCCTAAAATCACCATGCGCAATGCCAAATGTCGGCTGGAGTGGTGTAAGCTCGCCTCCATTGGACTCTGGAGCAGTGGAAACACGTTCTCTGGAGTGATGAATCAAGCTTCACCATCTGGCCGTCCGACGGACGAATCTTGGTTTGGCGGATGCTAGGAGAACGCTACCTGCCCCAATGCATAGTGCCAACTGTAAAGTTTGGTGGAGGAGGAATAATGGTCTCTGGCTATTTTTCATGGTTCGTGCTAGGCCCCTTTAGTTCCAGTGAAGGAAAATCTTAACGCTACAGCATAAAATGACATTCTAGACGATTCTGTGCTTCCCACTTTGTGGCAACAGTTTGGGGAAGGCCTTTTCCTGTTTCAGCATGACAATGCCCCCGTGCACAAAGTGAGGTCCATACAGAAATGGTTTGACGAGATTGGTGTGGAAGAAATTGACTGGCCTGAACAGAGCCCTGACCTCAACCCCATCGAACACCTTTGGGATGAATTGAAACACAGACTGAGAGCCAGGCCAAATCTCCCAACATCAGTGCCCGACCTTACTAATGCTCTTGTGGCTTACCGGAAGCAAGTCCCCGCAGCAATGTTCCAACATCTAGTGGAAAGCCTTATCAGAAGAATGGAGGCTGTTATAGCAGCAAAGGGGGGACCATCTCCATATTAATGCCCAGGATTTTGGAATGAGATGTTCGATGAGCACGTGTCCACATACTTTTGGTCATGTAGTGTTGTAGGTGATGAACTAGACTAGTAGTGGGAGACCCATTGAAAATGTGTATCTGTGTCTCCCCCTGGTGGTTACCTGCAGTATGGCCACCTCATTCCTCAGCTGGCTCTCCTGCTTGGTGGGGAAGCGTAGCTTGTCAATCACCTTCACCGCCACATCACGTCCTGTCTTCCTGTGCTTCCCTGATGGCAGGAAGAAGAGAGGAAGAGAGGGAATTAAAGGAGATTCATTGAGATTCAACGACTCAAAATGGCCAGTGTAGAAGATTGGAGACACTCACCGCCATACACCACACCAAACTGCCCAGAACCAAGGATTTCATCTGCAAATATCTGGTACACCATACCAATGTCCTGGAGGAGAAATTGACAAAAGCATCAGCAACTTAATCATCATCATCATAATTATCGTACATTTCAACATCATCATCATCCTCCCCACCATCATCATCACCATAAAGTCCTTGGTATTGATTGTGAATGTGTGTCAAGAGACTACTCACCACATTCTCCTGGATCACACTGTTGGACACTGAGATGCTGACAGAAGCCTGTCCTGCGGATCAAAGTAAAAAATGCTATCCATCCACACTAAGATATACAGGACTTCCATCTGAGCTCATGTGGGGTCACTACAGAGAGAGCGTGTGTGTGTGTGTGTATGTGTGTGTGTGTGTGTGTGTGTGTGTGTGTGTGTGTGTGTGTGTGTGTGTGTGTGTGTGTGTGTGTGTGTGTGTGTGTGTGTGTGTGTGTGTGTGTGTGTGTGGAAAGAGCTCTGAAAACGAGCTTCTGTTCCTCGACCTTTGGACTGCACACCACTCATAAGCCTTTCACTGTAAATCTCCCACAACACCAGCCCCCTTTCCCCAGATCACAAACAGCAGGGCTGTAAATCCAGGCTAAGAGCTAGACTGAGATCAGATCCAGACCCCATGATTCTGTTCTTTAGATGGCTAACTTGGTTGGAACGTTAGAACTAAGACACTTGGGAATTAAAGTTTCGCTAAATGACCATATTATTATTGTGATGTTATATATCTTACTGTGGGGAGTGTGTCCCTCCACCGGTGGTGCATCCTGGAAGATGACTGGCATGAGGGCCTGGCGAATGGCGCCCTCCCACGCCTTGGCCACCTCCCGCCCCATGCCACTATTGGGAACCACGTTGCTGGGGGAGGGGGGTGTGGGGGGGAAGGCCTGGGTGGTGATGGGGGGCAGGGCGGGGACGTGGACGTTGGGGTCCTCCCCTACAAAGTAGCGCATGGCTCCCATGACAAGCTCGAAGCAGTGGGGGCTGGTGCCCGGAGGAACCAGGGTGAATTCACCTGCGGGGCGCACCTCCAGAATCTCAGACAGAGGGATCTCCTACAGGACAGGGGGAAGGACGTGAGGCAGGGGGATGTACGCAATCAAATGAATATGTGATGACAAACACAATGAAGACATCTTTGTGGAATAGGTTGTGTAGATCAATAGGAAAAAATCTAATTCAATCCCTTTTGAAAATGTGTAAACTCTTCAAGGGGTGTGTTGACTTTCACTATGGGATTGCAATAACCAGGTCAATTTATCAAATCAAATTGTATTTGTCAAATGCGCCGAATACAACAGGTGTAGACCTTACAATGAAATGCTTACTTACAAGCCCTTAACCAACAATGCGGTTTTAAGAAAATAGAGTTAAGAACATTTTTACTAAATAAACTACAGTAAAACAATAAAATAATAATAATGTGATAGACCATCTGCATCGCTTGCTCTTTGGGGTTTTAGGCTGGGTATCTATATAAGCACTTTGTGACCACTACTGGTGTAAAAAGGGCTCTATAAAATAAAGTTGATTGATTGATTGATTGATTGAGACCCGACTCATATAGTACCTGTGAAGTTTTTTGTGTTGCTAATCACGTTGAGTGGTGCTGGAGAATACAGTACCTTATAGTATTTGTTGGTGGTGTTGTTCTGGAACAAGATGATACACTTGCAGTCCAGACGCCAGTAGTGCCGCTTTCTCTGTGGGGGTGCCGGAGGAGTGGTAGGGGACAGGGGGTAAAGGGTTCATGGGTCAAACAAGGTTCACTGAGGGGTCAAAGGTGAAGCTGTGGTCCAGGAAGAGTGGACAAGGATGGCAGGCTGAGAGGTGGAGGAGAGGAAAAAGCAAAGGGAACGGTAGGAAGAAAAGAGACAGTAACAGTGAAAAGCAGGACAGGTTAGCTTTGAGAAGGCAGGAAGTGTCTCAGGTCTGAGTTCAGGTAAACAGCAACACTTTCTAAGAGGAAGGAGCGAGAAAAAAGAGGCTGTGAATTCGACACACGTCTCTTGAGTGCTTTAGTGCAGTAGGGAGCAGGTATACACCATCTGTCACACTCAGCCGGGAGATACACAAACACACTTTCACACAGATGAAAAGGAAGAGCATTAACGGCGAAGGAGGTAGAAGTTATAGGGGTAAGATAAACTCCAACCGAAAACATTGTGAAGAAGAGATGGAGGATAGGAGAGGTAGAGGGAATGATAAACAGAGTGTGTCAATGTCATGGAGAACAAACATGGAGAAGAAAACTTATCTGAAAGTTTTAGAAAATAAGTAGAAAAAAGTGGTAACACTACTTTAAGGCTACCTAATAAACCATTTATAAGGCATTTATATATTGTGTGCTCACCATTTACTACAACATGTATTATTCCTCCAACATTTATAACCCAAGTACTAAGTCTTTTTGCGGTCCTCTGTAGCTCAATTGGTAGAGCATTGCGCTTGTAACGCCAGGGTAGTGGGTTTGATCCCCGGGACCACCCATACGTAAAAATGTATGCACACATGACTGTAAGTCGCTTTGGATAAAAGCGTCTGCTAAATGGCATATATTAAATATTAAATAAACTATTTTTGCAGTCCCTAATCTAAAGTGAGTGCTATGTATATTTTATAAATACTATTTTTTGTGACCAGTATAATTGCTCACAAAAAGATGGGCATGCCATTGGTTAGCCAACTAAACTCAACTCCACGATTTACGATGGAGTTGTGCGGCGACTATTGTGGGCGGACTGGAGCTCTGACTTCACGTAAAATGAAGTCCGCCCACACTAGTCGTCTCTCATCTCCATTGTAAATCGTTGAGATGAGTTTAATCGGCTAGCCATTGGTAGACATTCCAGCAGTACCTGGTGAAAGAATAAGCACACAAAAAAGGATGTTTAAGGAAATATATATAAATGTGTGAATAACTAGCTTACTAACATTTACAAATGTGGGAGTAATGATTATTAAACGGTGAACACACAATTTATTAAATGTTAATTAGGCACCCTTAAAATAGAGTAGAATTTTATTTAAAAAACTTAACGTTTTAGAAAATAAGTAGAAAAAGTAACATTTGGTGTGATAGAGAAAATGTCTCTGAAATAAAAAATAAATAAAATTAAATAGAGAAAAAATGTAATCTGGTGTGGTAGAGAACATGTTTCACATTGTCAGGAAGCCGGTCAGTAGTATTACCAGGGTGTCCTTGTTGCTGTAGTGCACCATCCAGCCCTCTTTGATGGATGTGCTGGAGCGACGGGTGGTCTGCCTCATAGACTGAACCACCCTCATCAACGGGATGTTAGCACTGAGGAACAGAGGGACAGGGTTAGGTGTAGGTGTGTGTGTGTGCATGTGTGTGTGCGTGCGTGTGTGTGTTATTGTGCGTATGTGTACGTGTGTACCTCTGGTCCCCACTGACCCCATCCTGGCTGCTCTCGGGGGAGAAAGAACCAGGGATGCTGCAGGCCTCGTCTGAATCGTCCATCAGAGAAGACTTGTCTGAGTCGGCATACTCACTACTGTAGTCCATAGGCACCTCGTGGTCCACACTGGGACTTAACATGTCTGGAGGAGAGAGAAGGACAGAGCCAGACACACATGACTACAAAGAGATCTAGAGAATAGACAGCGGAAATAGAGATCTAGAGAATAGACAGACCACCTTCCATTACAAAGCCCCATTATACAAGTATGTAAGTAGGCAGTACTTACAACTTCTGTTGTCTGAGAAAAAAATGTATATGTGAGAAGTAAGTACTATATAATATTAGTACTTTATATAAGTACTAATATTGCATATAATATTGGGGGGTATGGATGTGGGTACGCAGACCCACAAGCCACTGTGGCCCCTCATGATGAGTTAAATTTTTTGTGGCCCCCACCCCCATCAAAGTTGCCCATCCCTGCTGTAGAGAATGTTATCTAAAGTGTGGCTGAAAAAATAATGGCCACACTTCTAACAACATGACACAACATGACACAACATGACACAACATGACACAACATGACAGAACATGACAGAACATGATACAACATGACAGAACATGATACAACATGACAGAACATGATACAACATGACAGAACATGATACAACATGACACAACATGACACAACATGACAGAACATGATACAACATGACACAACATGATACAACATGACAGAACATGATACAACATGACACAACATGATACAACATGACAGAACATGATACAACATGACACAACATGATACAACATGACAGAACATGATACAACAAAGATGTGTTTGTCTTCTTTACCTCCTATTGTCTCCCCCAGGCAGTCATTGGGAACTTTGTACGCACAGCGCTTGTGGCAGTTGAACTTGCAGTCTACGACACAACACAAACAATCAACGTCATTGTTAGACAGTTTATCTTCTTCCAATATGCACTCCAAATAAGTTATCCCCCTCTTGATAAACCTCTGGGGCCCCCACACTAACCTTTGACCCCACACTAACCTTTGACCCCACTCTAACCTTTGACCCCATACTAATCTTTGACCCTATACTAACCTTTGCATTGCAGCCCTTGTCTGAAGAGGCCCCGGAGCAATCTCTTGCAGTACTGGCACACGGTGGGGCGTGTGTAGGAGTGCACGGCGAACGTATGCGGCACCTTCACTTTGCTCATCAGGATCTTGTCTAGGTGCACCGGCCGGCCCGTGT
This sequence comes from Coregonus lavaretus, assembly GCF_964263955.1. Classification (NCBI taxonomy): domain Eukaryota; kingdom Metazoa; phylum Chordata; class Actinopteri; order Salmoniformes; family Salmonidae; genus Coregonus; species Coregonus lavaretus. The sequence continues at coordinate 2,890 of NW_028166307.1, read as the reverse complement.
AGAACCGCCGCGCCTCGCTGGGGGTTCGCGGCTGGGGACGGAAGGGGACGGGAGGAGACAAACAATTTCCACGTATGTAAATCAGAGTGTTGGCTTTCCATAACTATCACACAGAGCCAGGGTTAGGGGTCAGTCCCATTTCAACTCAGTCAATTCAGGGAAGTAAACTGACACCACTCCAATTTTCCTGAAAAGCAATGAGTCAATTAACTTGCTGAATTGATTGAATTTAAATGGAAGTAACCTCAACTCTGCACAGAGCAGTGTGCTAACAAAGACAGACACTCTAGGTGGAGTAGAGTGGATGAAGTACCATCTGAGTGTTAGCGCGGGCCATGGCTCTAGTGATGGAGGGGCTGGTGGACAGGCCCAGGGATGCTGATGCGGTACAGGTGGAGTTCGGGAGCATCTGGGTGGTGTGAGAGCGGATCAGGCTGGCATCCTCCATGCAGGTGTTGACTGAGCTGGTCCCCACGCTGCTCAGGGACTCGCTGGTGGACAGACGCAGCGACTGGCTACTGTTCAGAGACGTGGTGGACAGGCGCCGCTTGCGCGCGCCACTGCAGTTGTTGGGGATGCTGAAGGCACAGCGCTTGTGGTAGTTTAGTCCACAGCCTGCAGGGGGGGACAGAGAGAGAGAGAGAGAGAAAGAGAGAGAGAGAGAGAGAGAGAATATTCCTTTGTTGATAGCTACTTTATTGAGGAAAAATGTACTTACTATCACTGAGATATGTGGTTGTCCCACCTAGCTATCTTAAGATGAATGCACTAACTGTAAGTCGCTCTGGATAAGATCGTCTGCTAAATGACTAAAATGTCAATGTAAACCACCACAAACCCATGCCCTTCTTCAGACAAAATGTTTATCAGGCAGGCAGAACAGCCCCCCCCCCCCCCCCCCCCCCCCCCTCTCTCTCGATCTGTCTCTCTCATACCGTCACATTTGAGGCCCTGTCTGACCAGTCCAAACAGCATCTCTCCACAGTGGTCACAGAAGGCTGGGGCGCGGTACGAGTGGACGTTCAGGGCATGAGGCCGGATCTGGAAGTCCTCAAAGGTGGCAGCAGCTGCAGACAGACAACACACAGAGAAACACAACAGTCATTCTGGGTATCAACCAGAGTATCAACCTGTCAATCACTTTAGCAATGATATACTGTCTGTGAATATGCTCTACACTCCAGCATTTTGGAGTTGAGATCCAATGTTTCATATGAGGCAGTACTACAGAATGTCACTTTTTATTTTATGGTATTTTCATACATATTTGTTTTTCCGGTTAGAAATGAAAGTGCTGTTTGTCTATAGTCCCCCATTTGCAGAAGTCATCAGTATTTGGACAAATTCATTTATAGTGTAGACAAACATTTCAAAAGTAGTCAGAAGTTTAGTATTTGGTCCTATATTCCCAGCACACAATGACTACATGAAGCTTGTGACTCTACAAACTTATTGGATGCATTTGCAGCTTGTTTTGGTTGTGTTTCAGATTATGCTTGGCCCAAATCCAAAATTCTGGAGTATAGAGCCAAATTTAAAATTGTAGCTTCGCTGTCCAAATACATATGGTGTTGAGTGCATGGTGTTATGCATGTTTCCTGTGTCTCTATTTAGTGTTCTATAACATAAGGATGCAAGGGATAGGAACAGAGAGGGTTAGGAGGAATAAGAGGATGAGAGGACCAGAGAGAAAAAGAGGAGGGGAGCAGGAAGACGAGGATGAGTGGATGAAAGGATGAGTAAGGAAGACGAGGATGAGTGGATGAAAGGATGAGTAAGAAAGAAGAGGATGGGTGGATGAAAGGATGAGTAAGAGAGAAGAGGATGGGTGGATGAAAGGATGAGTAAGAGAGAAGAGGATGGGTGGATGAAAGGATGAGTAAGGGAGACGAGGATGAGTGGATGAAAGGATGAGTAAGAGAGAAGAGGATGGGTGGATGAAAGGATGAGTAAGAGAGAAGAGGATGGGTGGATGAAAGGATGAGTAAGGAAGACGAGGATGAGTGGATGAAAGGATGAGTAAGGAAGACGAGGATGAGTGGATGAAAGGATGAGTAAGAGAGAAGAGGATGGGTGGATGAAAGGATGAGTAAGAGAGAAGAGGATGGGTGGATGAAAGGATGAGTAAGGGAGACGAGGATGAGTGGATGAAAGGATGAGTAAGGGAGACGAGGATGAGTGGATGAAAGGATGAGTAAGGGAGACGAGGATGAGTGAATGAAAGGATGAGTAAGGGAGACGAGGATGGGTGGATGAAAGGATGAGTAAGGGAGACGAGGATGAGTGGATGAAAGGATGAGTAAGGAAGACGAGGATGAGTGGATGAAAGGATGAGTAAGAGAGAAGAGGATGGGTGGATGAAAGGATGAGTAAGGGAGACGAGGATGAGTGGATGAAAGGATGAGTAAGGGAGACGAGGATGGGTGGATGAAAGGATGAGTAAGAGAGAAGAGGATGGGTGGATGAAAGGATGAGTAAGGAAGAAGAGGATGGGTGGGTGAAAGGATGAGTAAGAGAGAAGAGGATGGGTGGATGAAAGGATGAGTAAGAGAGAAGAGGATGGGTGGATGAAAGGATGAGTAAGGGAGACGAGGATGAGTGGATGAAAGGATGAGTAAGAGAGAAGAGGATGGGTGGATGAAAGGATGAGTAAGAGAGAAGAGGATGGGTGGATGAAAGGATGAGTAAGGGAGACGAGGATGAGTGGATGAAAGGATGAGTAAGGGAGACGAGGATGAGTGGATGAAAGGATGAGTAAGAGAGAAGAGGATGGGTGGATGAAAGGATGAGTAAGAGAGAAGAGGATGGGTGGATGAAAGGATGAGTAAGGGAGACAAGGATGGGTGGATGAAAGGATGAGTAAGGGAGACGAGGATGAGTGGATGAAAGG
>NW_028166308.1:0-6796 GCF_964263955.1 Coregonus lavaretus | reverse complement strand
TGTACCATTTTTAATAATTGTATTATTGCATAACTGTAATACGTCTGATTTACTTTTAAATGGATATGAATGGTAGTCCTCATATTTCGGAGTAATATTCCTTGAATTATTATTTGGTAAAACCTCTAATGGTAAATGTTATTCACACTACACATGGCATTAGGTGCTTGGCCTCTAACTGTGCAGCTCTGAGTTAACCTTAACTCAATCGTTTAATGCATTGATCGCAAGATATTAGCTCTTTGTCTATTGGCCTCAATCATTGGATAACAGTTACCTTGGATACATGTAACTTATAGTATTCTGAGTGGTGACACAAGGATCGCTACCTTGGCTACACCCACTGGACACGATTATGGGCCTATAGCGTTCACATGGTAATGGAGTCCCAGTGAAGACTGTATTATGATATGATTATGGGCCTGTAGCGTTCACATGGTAATGGAGTCCCAGTGAAGACTGTATTCTGATATGATTATGGGCCTGTAGCGTTCACATGGTAATGGAGTCCCAGTGAAGACTGTATTATGATATGATTATGGGCCTGTAGCGTTCACATGGTAATGGAGTCCCAGTGAAGACTGTATTATGATATGATTATGGGCCTATAGCGTTCACATGGTAATGGAGTCCCAGTGAAGGTAGTATTATGATATGATTATGGGCCTATAGCGTTCACATGGTAATGGAGTCCCAGTGAAGGTAGTATTATGATATGATTATGGGCCTATAGCGTTCACATGGTAATGGAGTCCCAGTGAAGACTGTGTGATGATCGTAATACTCCTACACTAATCTCTGATGTCCTCAGTCATGGTGGATTTTCATCATTTACAGCACTGACTGTCATGTCCAAGCAGAGACCTTCATGCAAAAAAAATAGACATGACAGCCAAGGCAGAGGTGACAATAATGGGGGACTTCAACTCTAACCTCTCGAAGCACAAGGACACGAAATCATCATACACTACTTGACCAAAAGTATGTGGACAACTGCTCGTCGAACATCTCATTCCAAAGTCATGGGCATTAATATGGAGTCGGTCCCCCCTTTGCTGCAATAACAGCCACCACTCTTCTGGTAAGGCTTTCCACTAGATCTAATGACATTTTTATGAATTACATTTTATTTTTGTGTCAAATTGCCAGTTGGCAACTCATCCCTTTATTGGGTTAATTGACGTATAAATAAACATTACGATAATTCACTGTGATAATTCAGGGATAATTCTTCCTGTGTTCTGTGCAGTGTGCACCGCATAAAGAGTGAAAAAGACATCGATACATAAATAAGGTTATCCAAGCAATAATTATATCACTAGAGCAGTAAAAATATACACTACCGGTCGAAAGTTTTAGAACACCTACTCATTCAAGGATTTTGCTTTATTTTTACTATTTTCTACATTGTAGAATAATAGTGAAGACATCAAAACTATGAAATAACAAATATGGAATCATGTAGTAACCAAAAAAGCGTTAAACAAATCGTAATTTATTTTATATTTGAGATTCTTCAAATAGCCACCCTTTACCTTGATGGCAGCTTTGCACACTCTTGGCATTCTCTCAACCAGCTTCACCTGGAATGCTTTTCAAACAGTCTTGAAGGAGTTCCCACTTATGCTGAGCACTTGTTGGCTGCTTTTCCTTCACTCTGCCGTCCGACTCAATCCAAACCATCTCAGTTTGGTTGAGGTCGGGGGATTGTGGAGGCCAGGTCATCTGATGCAGCACTCCATCACTCTCCTTCTTGGTAAAAAAAAAGCTTTACTTACACAGCCTGGAGGTATGTTGGGCCATTGTCCTGTTGAAAAACAAATGATAGTCCCACTAAGCCCAAACCAGATGGGATGGCGTATCGCTGCAGAATGATGTGGTAGCCATGCTGGTTAAGCATGCCTTGAATTCTAAATAAATCACAGACAGTGTCACCAGCAAAGCACCCCCACACCATCACACCTCCTCCTCCATGCTTCACGGTGGGAACCATACATCCGGAGGTCATCCTTCTCACAAAGACCCGGCGGTCCAGCAAATCTACGTACATAGATCCTGAAAAATGAAACCGAAGGCATTTCAACCCAGTCTGGCACCAAGAGAAGATTCAAGTGGGAGACAGGCCTACACACAATCTATATACATACTGTATGTGCCTTTTGCTATATAGAAGCTACATATTTTTTTAATAATTTAATTATAGGTAGCCCTTTTTCTTTTATTCCAGGCTTTATCTAAAAATTCCGCAAGCGGAAATACACAATGGTTTTTAGTGCAGATGTCCACAGTCAGACTTTTTGAAAAAGGTCAGACATTTCAGTTGCCCAGGCTCCCCCTATGGATAGATTCCATTGAAAAATGTTGCTGCATATTCTGGCAGTTGGCATATCCAACAGTCTATTCTGGCAGTTGGCATATCCAACAGTCTATTCTGGCAGTTGGCATATCCAACAGTCTATTCTGTCAGTTGGCATATCCAACAGTCTATTCTGGCAGTTGGCATATCCAACAGTCTATTCTGGCAGTTGGCATATCCAACAGTCTATTCTGGCAGTTGGCATATCCAACAGTCTATTCTGGCAGTTGGCATATCCAACAGTCTATTCTAGCAGTTGGCATATCCAACAGTCTATTCTGGCAGTTGGCATATCCAACAGTCTATTCTGGCAGTTGGCATATCCAACAGTCTATTCTAGCAGTTGGCATATCCAACAGTCTATTCTGGCAGTTGGCATATCCAACAGTCTATTCTGGCAGTTGGCATATCCAACAGTCTATTCTGTCAGTTGTCATATCCAACAGTCTATTCCAAAGTTTCACCATACAGACCTTCCATCTCACCTCACAGGGTTCCCAGCCCATGTCCCCAGTAATTGCAAGTATAGGTGCAAACTTGTGGATACCTAAAAAGTTACGTACTGCTCTGTTATGGACATGTTAATTTTTTAGATAGCTCTTAGCACCCCACACTGCGGCTGAATAGTCCAGAACAGGAAACGCATGACTGATACAGTTTGCAATACGTAGCATAACAACTAGGTGTTGGGACATTGATGCGGGGACTCGCTTCCATTCAGCAACAAGAGCATTGGTGAGGTCGGCACTGATGTTGGGCGATTAGGCCTGGCTCGCAGTCGGCGTTCCAATTCATCCCAAAGGTGTTCGATGGGGTTGAGGTCAGGGCTCTGTGTAGGCCAGTCAAGTTCTTCCACACCAATCTCGACAAACCATTTCTGTATGGACCTCGTTTTATGCAAGGGGGCATTGTCATGCTGAAACAGGAAAGGGCCTTCCCCAAACTGTTGCCATGAAGTTGGAAGCACAGAATCGTCTAGAATGTCATTGTATGCTGTAGCGTTAAGATTTCCCTTCACTGGAACTAAGGGGCCTTGCCTGAACCATGAAAAACAGCCCCAGACCATTATTCTTCCTCCACCAAACTTTACAGTTGCCACTATGCATTGGGGCAGGTAACGTTCTCTTGGCATCCGCCAAATCCAGATTCGTCCGTCAGACTGCCATATGGTGAAGCGTGATTCATCACTCCAGAGAAAGCGTTTCCACTGCTCCAGAGTCCAATGGCGGCAAGCTTTACACCACTCCAGCTGACGCTTGGCATTGTGCATGGTGATCTGAGGCTTGTGTGCGGCTGCTCGGCCATGGAAACCCATTTCGTGAAGCTCCAGACGAACAGTTCTTGTGCTGATGTTGCTTCCAGAGGCAGTTTGGAACACGGTAGTGAGTGTTGCAACCCGAGGACAGACGATTCAGCACTCGGTGGTCCCATTCTGTGAGCTTGTGCGGCCTACCACCTTTTGTCTGAGCCGTTGTTGCTCCTAGACGTTTCCACTTCACAATAACAGCACTTACAGTTGACCGGGGCAGCTCTAGGAGGGCAGAATTTTGACGAACTGACTTGTTTGAAAGGTGGCATCCTATGACGGTGCCATGTTGAAAGTCACTGAGCTCTTCAGTAAGGCCATTCTAATGCCAATGTTTGTCTATGGAGATTGCATGGCTGTGTGCTCGATTTTATACACCAGTCAGCAACGAGTGTGGCTGAAGTAGCCGAATCCACCAATTTGAAGGGGTGTCCACATACGTTACTGTACATCTTATTAGTTGATAGTCTTATTCTGCAATGTATCATGTATTTCATGTACACTGAAATTGTTTGTGTCAATTCTTTCGTGACTAATAAATCATAGCCGTTGAGTAAATGCTTTCCTTGTTTTACATAGTAATTATTTGATTGACTGTACGTTCATCATTTAGGAGGTCTATTGGTAAACGTTATCGACACTATACACATAGCGTAATGCACAGGTCTTAACTTTACATTTCTGGCTAAGATTGATTAGATAAATTAAAGGTTGGACTATGGTTGCTATAACAGCTCATAAATCCCATAATAATCTCATAAAGGTATCTTTAAACAAATGTAATTATAGTATCCAAGTGTTGATGTGAAGACTTGCAAGCTGGCTAGATTCATTTATTGACATAATAATGGGGTCAGATTGATGACTGTAGTTTATTATTCCATTTAATGTATCCTCATCAGATGACACAGTCCTGTACTACTCAGAAAAGATCACTGGGGAGTAAAGAGGCAGTGTCAAGACCACCAGGGAGTGGGGAGGCAGTGTCAAGACCTCCAGGGAGTGAGGAGGCAGTGTCAAGACCTCCAGGGAGTGGGGAGGCAGTGTCAAGACCACCAGGGAGTGGGGAGGCAGTGTCAAGACCTCCAGGGAGTGGGGAGGCAGTGTCAAGACCTCCAGGGAGTGGGGAGGCAGTGTCAAGACCACCAGGGAGTGGGGAGGCAGTGTCAAGACCACCAGGGAGTGGGGAGGCAGTGTCAAGACCACCAGGGAGTGAGGAGGCAGTGTCAAGACCTCCAGGGAGTGAGGAGGCAGTGTCAAGACCACCAGGGAGTGGGGAGGCAGTGTCAAGACCACCAGGGAGTGGGGAGGCAGTGTCAAGACCTCCAGGGAGTGGGGAGGCAGTGTCAAGACCACCAGGGAGTGAGGAGGCAGTATCAAGACCTCCAGGGAGTGGGGAGGCAGTGTCAAGACCACCAGGGAGTGAGGAGGCAGTGTCAAGACCTCCAGGGAGTGAGGAGGCAGTGTCAAGACCTCCAGGGAGTGAGGAGGCAGTGTCAAGACCTCCAGGGAGTGAGGAGGCAGTGTCAAGACCACCAGGGAGTGGGGAGGCAGTGTCAAGACCACCAGGGAGTGAGGAGGCAGTGTCAAGACCACCAGGGAGTGAGGAGGCAGTGTCAAGACCTCCAGGGAGTGAGGAGGCAGTGTCAAGACCTCCAGGGAGTGAGGAGGCAGTGTCAAGACCTCCAGGGAGTGAGGAGGCAGTGTCAAGACCACCAGGGAGTGAGGAGGCAGTGTCAAGACCTCCAGGGAGTGAGGAGGCAGTGTCAAGACCTCCAGGGAGTGAGGAGGCAGTGTCAAGACCTCCAGGGAGTGAGGAGGCAGTGTCAAGACCACCAGGGAGTGGGGAGGCAGTGTCAAGACCACCAGGGAGTGAGGAGGCAGTGTCAAGACCTCCAGGGAGTGAGGAGGCAGTGTCAAGACCTCCAGGGAGTGAGGAGGCAGTGTCAAGACCTCCAGGGAGTGAGGAGGCAGTGTCAAGACCTCCAGGGAGTGAGGAGGCAGTGTCAAGACCTCCAGGGAGTGAGGAGGCAGTGTCAAGACCACCAGGGAGGCAGTGTCAAGTAGGCAGTGTCAAGACCTCCAGGGAGTGAGGAGGCAGTGTCAAGACCTCCAGGGAGTGAGGAGGCAGTGTCAAGACCTCCAGGGAGTGAGGAGGCAGTGTCAAGACCTCCAGGGAGTGAGGAGGCAGTGTCAAGACCTCCAGGGAGTGAGGAGGCAGTGTCAAGGCCACCAGGGAGTGAGGAGGCAGTGTCAAGACCATTAGGGAGTGAGGAGGCAGTCAAACAACATTAAGAGGGCAGCAGCTTGGTTTGCTGACAACAAGCTTTCCCTACACCCTCAGAAGACCAAGGCAATGTTGTTTGGCAACCCACAAAAGCTGAGACACACAGAAAAGAGTGTCACAATAACAGACTGACAAAACATTTGTGAACAAGTAAACGCCATAAAGTACCTGGGGATGAAGTTGGACCCACACCTACACTGGACTGAACACGCCAGCCTGGTCACAGGGATACTGCTGTTTGGGCTTGGAATTCTAAAAAGGGCAAGGGAATTTGTCTCCAAGGACATCTTCCTGACAATCTGCCAGTGGTGGAAAAAGTACCCAAACTCATACTTGAGTAAAAGTAAAGATACCTTAATAGAAAATGACTCAAGTAAAAGTGAAAGTCACCCAGTAAAATACTACTTGAGTAAAAGTCTAAACGTATTTGGTTTTAAATATACTTAAGTATCAAAAGTAAAAGTAAAAGTACAAATAATTTCTAATTCCTTATATTAAACAAACCAGATGGTGCCATTTTCTTGGTTTTTAAATTTACGGATAGCCCGGGGCATATCCAACACTCAGACATCATTTATAAATAAAGCATGCGTGTTTAGTGATTACGCCAGATCAGAGGCAGGGGATATTCAATTGATAAGTGCGTGAATTAGACCATTTTCCTGTCCTGCTAAGTATTCAAAATGTAACGAGTACTTTTGGGTGTCAGGGAAAATGTATGGAGTAAAAAGTACATTTATTTTCTTTAGGAATGTAGTAAAGTAAAATTAAAAGTTGTAAAAAATATAAATAGCAAAGTACAGATACCCAAAAAAACGACTTAAGTGATGTGTTGCATCTAGACAAC
>NW_028166309.1:45000-78153 GCF_964263955.1 Coregonus lavaretus | reverse complement strand
TAGAGGTCCTCTCACCATTGATCCATAATACTAATTAACAACATGATAGAGGTCCTCTCACCATTGATCCATAATCCTAATTAACACATGACAGATGTCCTCCCACCATTGATCCATAATCCTAATTAACAACATGACAGATGTCCTCCCACCATTGATCCATAATACTAATTAACAACATGATAGAGGTCCTCTCACCATTGATCCATTATACTAATTAACAACATGATAGAGGTCCTCTCACCATTGATCCATAATACTAATTAACAACATGAGAGGTCCTCTCACCATTGATCCATAATCCTAATTAACAACATGAGAGGTCCTCTCACCATTGATCCATAATCCTAATTAACAACATGAGAGGTCCTCTCACCATTGATCCATAATACTAATTAACAACATGATAGAGGTCCTCTCACCATTGATCCATAATCCTAATTAACAACATGAGAGGTCCTCTCACCATTGATCCATAATACTAATTAACAACATGAGAGGTCCTCTCACCATTGATCCATAATACTAATTAACAACATGACAGATGTCCTCTCACCATTGATCCATAATACTAATTAACAACATGATAGAGGTCCTCTCACCATTGATCCATAATACTAATTAACAACATGATAGAGGTCCTCTCACCATTGATCCATTATACTAATTAACAACATGATAGAGGTCCTCTCACCATTGATCCATAATGCTAATTAACAACATGATAGAGGTCCTCTCACCATTGATCCATAATACTAATTAACAACATGATAGAGGTCCTCTCACCATTGATCCATAATACTAATTAACAACATGATAGAGGTCCTCTCACCATTGATCCATAATACTAATTAACAACATGATAGAGGTCCTCTCACCATTGATCCATAATACTAATTAACAACATGATAGAGGTCCTCTCACCATTGATCCATTATACTAATTAACAACATGATAGAGATCCTCTAACCATTGATCCATAATCCTAATTAACAACATGATAGAGGTCCTCTCACCATTGATCCATAATACTAATTAACAACATGATAGAGGTCCTCTCACCATTGATCCATTATACTAATTAACAACATGATAGAGATCCTCTAACCATTGATCCATAATCCTAATTAACAACATGATAGAGGTCCTCTCACCATTGATCCATAATACTAATTAACAACATGATAGAGGTCCTCTAACCATTGATCCATAATACTAATTAACAACATGATAGAGGTCCTCTCACCATTGATCCATAATACTAATTAACAACATGATAGAGGTCCTCTCACCATTGATCCATAATACTAATTAACAACATGATAGAGGTCCTCTAACCATTGATCCATAATCCTAATTAACAACATGATAGAGGTCCTCTCACCATTGGTCCATAATCCTAATTAACAACATGATAGAGATCCTCTCACCATTGATCCATTATACTAATTAACAACATGATAGAGGTCCTCTCACCATTGATCCATTATACTAATTAACAACATGATAGAGGTCCTCTCACCATTGATCCATAATACTAATTAACAACATGATAGAGGTCCTCTCACCATTGATCCATAATACTAATTAACAACATGATAGAGGTCCTCTCACCATTGATCCATAATACTAATTAACAACATGATAGAGGTCCTCTCACCATTGATCCATAATACTAATTAACAACATGATAGAGGTCCTCTCACCATTGATCCAACAGCTGGCCCACGCCAGTAGAGCCACCGTCTTCATGTTGCCCTGCTGCCTCCAACCAACAGATTAATTATTCAACTAACAAATAACAGAGACAGCCTCGTTAGAATCCTCTTCCACTGAGTCCCATTGCGATCCACAGCCCAACCACAGACTGCACAGAACCCTCTGCACAGAACCCTCTGGATAGAACCCTCTGGATAGAACACTCTGGATAGAACACTCTAGAACTTAAATATTGCGTTCTAGAGTCTTGACGCTCCGCTGGTCGTTATTTTTGTGTTCCATTGTGTCACTGTCCCCCATGTGAGCTCTGGAACAGGACCCGGGGATATCTCACACTCACACACACACACACACACACACACACACACAGGAGCTGGGGATATCAGGTAGCACAAGGATACAGGGTGAAACCAGATACATGAAGACCTATCTGCCCATACACACATATCTGCCCATACACACACCCCAAGAAACACACACACACACACACACATACACACCCCAAGACACACACACACACCCCAAGACACACACACACACACACACACACACACACCCCAAGACACACACACACCCCAAGACACACACACACACACACACACACACACACACACCCCAAGACACACACACACCCCAAGACAGACACACACACCCCAAGACACACACACACCCCAAGACACACACACACCCCAAGACACACACACACACCCCAAGACACACACACACACCCCAAGACACACACACACACACACACACACACCCCAAGACACACACACACACCCCAAGACACACACACACACTCCGCCTTCCTGTGTTACCCACACACCCTGAGACAGCTGTCAATCAGTCAGAGAACAACCCTTAGGTCACACAGGACAACACAGGTGTCAAAGAGCACAACATTCAGTCAGAGAACAACCCTTAGGTCACACAGGACAACACAGGTGTCAAAGAGCACAACATTCAGTCAGAGAACAACCCTTAGGTCACACAGGACAACACAGGTGTCAAAGAGCACAACATTCAGTCAGAGAACAACCCTTAGGTCACACAGGACAACACAGGTGTCAAAGAGCACAACATTCAGTCAGAGAACAACCCTTAGGTCACACAGGACAACACAGGTGTCAAAGAGCACAACATTCAGTCAGAGAACAACCCTTAGGTCACACAGGACAACACAGGTGTCAAAGAGCACAACATTCAGTCAGAGAACAACCCTTAGGTCACACAGGACAACACAGGTGTCAAAGAGCACAACATTCAGTCAGAGAACAACCCTTAGGTCACACAGGACAACACAGGTGTCAAAGAGCACAACATTCAGTCAGAGAACAACCCTTAGGTCACACAGGACAACACAGGTGTCAAAGAGCACAACATTCAGTCAGAGAACAACCCTTAGGTCACACAGGACAACACAGGTGTCAAAGAGCACAACATTCAGTCAGAGAACAACCCTTAGGTCACACAGGACAACACAGGTGTCAAAGAGCACAACATTCAGTCAGAGAACAACCCTTAGGTCACACAGGACAACACAGGTGTCAAAGAGCACAACATTCAGTCAGAGAACAACCCTTAGGTCACACAGGACAACACAGGTGTCAAAGAGCACAACATTCAGTCAGAGATCAACCCTTAGGTCACACAGGACAACACAGGTGTCAAAGAGCACAACATTCAGTCAGAGAACAACCCTTAGGTCACACAGGACAACACAGGTGTCAAAGAGCACAACATTCAGTGCATTCGGAAAGTATTCAGACCCCTTGACTTTTTCCACATTTTGTTACGTTACAGCCTTATTCTAAAATGGTTAAATAAATAAAAATCCACAGCAATCTACACACAATACCCCATAATGACAAAGCGAAAACCGGTTTTTCGAAATCTTTATAAATTTATAAAAAATAATAATCAAAATACCTTATTTACATAAAGTATTCAGACCCTTTCCTATTAGACTCAAAATTGAGCTCAGGCGCATCCTGTTTCCATTGATCATCCTTGAGATGTTTGTACAACTTGATTGGACATGATTTGGAAAGGCACACACCTGTCTATATAAGGTCCCACAGTTGACAGTGCATGTCAGAGCAAAAACCAAGCCATGAGGTCGAAGGAATTGTCCGTAGAGCTCCGAGACAGGATTGTGTCGAGGCACAGATCTGGGGAAGTGTACCAAAACATTTCTGCAGCATTGATGGTCCCCAAGAACACAGTGGCCTCCATCATTCTTAAATGGAAGAAGTTTGGAACCACCAAGACTTTTCCTAGAGCTGGCCCGCCCGGCCAAACTGAGCAATCGGGGGAGAAGGGCCTTGGTCAGGGAGTTGACCAAGAACCCAATGGTCACTCTGACAGAGCTCTAGAGTTCCTCTGTGGAGATGGAAGAACCTTCCAGAAGGACAACCATCTCTGCAGCACTCCACCAATCAGGCCTTTATGGTAGAGTGGCCAGACGGAAGCCACTCCTCAGTAAAAGGCACGACAGCCCACTTGGAGTTTGCCAAAAGGCACCTAAAGGACTCTCAGACCATGAGAAACAAGATTCTCTGGTCTGATGAAACCAAGATTGAACACTTTGGCCTGAATGCCAAGTGTCCCGTCTGAAGAAACCTGGCACCATCCCTACATTAAAGCATGGTGGTGGCAGCATCATGCTGAGGGGATGTTTTTCAGTGGCAGAGACTGGGAGACTAGTCAGGATCGAGGCAAAGATGAGCAGCGCAAAGTCCAGAGAGATCCTTGATGAAAACCTGCTCCAGAGCTCTCAGGACCTCTGAATGGGGCGAAGGTTCACCTTCCAACAGGACAACGACCCTAAGCACACAGCCAAGACAAAGCAGGAGTGGCTTCGGGACAAATCTCTGAATGTCCTTGAGTTGCCCAGCCAGAGCCCGGACTTAAACCCGATCGAACATCTCTGGAGAGACCTGAAAATAGCTGTGCAGCAACGCTCCCCATCCAACCTGACAGAGCTTGAGAGGATCTGCAGAGAAGAATGGGAGAAACTCCCCACATTCAGGTGTGCCAAGCTTGTAGCGTCATACCCAAGAAGACTCGATGCTGTAATCGCTGCCAAAGGTGCTTCAACAAAGTACTGAGTAAAGTGTCTGAATACTTATTGTCAGGGGCGACGTGTATGCGGTGAGTGAAGTCAAGCGCAGGACACAGAGATACTAGCAGACGTACTTTACTAATAGTAAAGAACATACAAAACAAAACCTCCAAAACAGGGAGGAAAACAAATACACGTATACGACAAAAACAGCAATGCCGATACAGCCTAGACCCCGATCAGACACTATATCCTCAGGTACCCCGTAGTGCCGGAAGACGTGGGTAAACAAGGCGTCGGCCGTTTGTAGGGCTGTAGGGAGACATTGGAATGAGACGGCAGGCCTTAGAAAACCGATCCACAACTACCAAGATCGTGGTATTCCCCTGTGAGGGGGGAAGGTCTGTGACAAAATCCACCGATAGGTGAGACCACGGCCGTTGTGAAACGGGTAGAGGTTGTAACTTCCCTCTGGGCAGGTGTCTAGGCGCCTTACACTGAGCGCACACCGAACAGGAAGAAACGTAAACCCTCACGTCCTTAGCCAAGGTGGGCCACCAGTACTTCCCGCTAAGGCAGTGCACCGTTCGACCAATACCCGGATGACCAGAGGAAGGTGACGTGTGAGCCCAATATATCAGTCGATCACGGACCTCGAGCGGCACGTACTTCCGCCCCTCTGGACACTCAGGAGGAGTAGGGTCTGTACGTAACCCCCTGCTCGATCTCCGCATCGACCTCCCACACCACCGGTGCCACTAGACAAGACTCCGGAAGTATGGGAGTGGGCTCAATGGACCTCTCCTCTGTGTCATATCGTCGGGACAGGGCGTCTGCCTTCACGTTCTGTGACCCTGGTATATAAGTGAGCTTAAATACAAACCGGGTAAGAAACATGGCCCACCTAGCCTGACGAGGGTTCAGTCTCCTCGCTGCCCGGATGTACTCCAGGTTACGATGGTCAGTCAGAATGAGGAAAGGGTGTTTAGCCCCCTCAAGCCAATGCCTCCACACCTTCAGGGCTTGAACCACCGCTAGCAGCTCCCTGTCCCCCACGTCATAATTGCGTTCCGCCGGACTGAGCTTCTTAGAATAAAAAGCACAGGGACTGAGTTTTGGAGGTGTGCCCGAGTGTTGAGACAGTACATGCACCAATCCCTGCCTCGGACGCATCCACCTCAACTTGGAACGCCAAAGAGGGGTCCGGATGTGCCAGCACCGGAACCGAGGTGAACAGGTCCTTCAGATGTCTAAACGCCCTGTCCGCCTCAGCCGACCACTGCAAACGCACCGGGCCCCCCTTTAGCAGGGAGGTGATGGGAGCTGCTACCTGTCCAAAACCCCGGATAAACCTCCGGTAGTAATTGGCAAAACCCATAAACCTGCACCTCCTTAACCGTGGTGGGAGTCTGCCAATTACGCACGGCTGAAACGCGGTCAATCTCCATCTCCACCCCTGACGCGGACAACCGATGTCCCAGGAAGGAGATGGACTCCTGGAAAAACAGGCATTTCTCCGCCTTCACATACAAGTCATGCTCCAACAGTCTACCCGACGCACCAGGGACACATGCTCGGCTCGTGTAGCGGAGTATATTAGAATGTCATCGATATACACCACTACACCCTGTCCATGCAAATCCCGGAAAATCTCGTCCACAAATGATTGGAAGACTGAAGGAGCATTCATTAAACCGTATGGCATGACGAGATACTCATAGTGACCCGAGGTGGTACTAAATGCTGTTTTCCATTCATCTCCCTCCCTAATGCGCACCAGGTTGTAAGCGCTCCTGAGATCCAATTTTGTGAAGAATTGCGCCCCGTGTAATGACTCCGTCATACTCGCAATCAGTGGGAGAGGATAGCTGTATTTAATGGTAGTCTGATTGAGACCACGGTAATCAATACACGGGCGCAAACCCCCATCCTTCTTCTTCACAAAAAAGAAACTTGAGGACGCAGGAGAAGTGGATGGCCGTATGTATCCCTGTCCCAGAGATTCGGTGACGTATGTCTCCATAGCTGCCGTCTCCTCCTGAGACAGGGGATACACATGACTACGAGGAAGTGCAGCGCCTGCCTGGAGGTCTATCGCACAATCCCCCTGTCTATGAGGTGGTAATTGAGTCGCCTTCTTCTTACTGAAGACGAGTGCCAAATCTGTATACTCAGATTTGCATTGCAGGCATTTGGTTCGGACTTTCCACCGTCGTTGCCCCTACGGAAACACCTATACACCGCCCGACACACTGATCAGACCATTCCCTGAGAGCCCTCTGTTGCCATGAAATGTTGGGGTCATGAGATATTAACCAGGGAAGCCCCAACACCACGGGAAACGCAGGAGAGTCAATCAAATACAACTGTATAATCTCCTCATGACCCCCCTACGTCTTCATCTTAAGTGGCGCGGTGACCTCCCTAATCAATCCCGACCCCAAAGGGCGGCTGTCTAGGGCATGGATGGGGAAGGGCACATCAACTGGTATAAGGGGAATCCCTAACTTATACGAGAAACAGCGATCGATAAAATTCCCAGCTGCGCCTGAATCGACTAGCGCCTTATGCTGGGAGTGAGAAGAAACCTCGGGAAACACAACTTTAATACACATGTGGACAACAGAGAGCTCTGGGTGAGTTGGGCGCTTACTCACCTGGAATGACTCATCAGTGCGTGGCCTGCTGCCTCGATCCCTAGGAGACCCTCCCCAGCACCGAACCGCAGTGTGTCCTCTGCGGCCACAGTTGGTGCAAGGGACGGCCTCTCTCCTGGTCTCTCTCCTCTTCTCTCTAGCACCAGCACCCCCGAGCTCCATAGGGCTCGGCTCGGAGGTGCTGGGGGATGGAATGGACGGCCCCAACTCCGGACGTCCGCTGGTAGCCAACAGGGTATCCAGACGAATCGACATGTCCACCAGCTGATCGAAACTTAGGTTGGTGTCCCTGCAGGCCAACTCTCGGCGAACGTCCTCCCTTAGGCTGCACCTGTAGTGGTCGATGAGGGCCCTCTCATTCCATCCCGCATTGGCAGCCAGAGTCCGGAAATCCAGTGCGAATTCCTGCGCGCTCCTCTTCCCCTGTCTGAGGTGGAACAGACGCTCACCCGCCGCTTTCCCCTCTGGGGGATGATCGAAAACCGCCCTGAAGCGGCGGGAGAACTCCGCATAGCTGACTGTAGCGGCGTCTATTCCCCTCCACTCGGCGTTGGCCCACTCCAGTGCCTTGCCGGACAGACAGGAGATGAGGGCGGAAACGCTCTCGTATCCTGAGGGCGCCGGGTGGATGGTCGCCAGGTAGAGTTCCACTTGGAGCAGGAAACCCTGACACCCGGCTGCGGTGCCATCATAAGCCCTCGGGAGTGAGAGCCGAATCCCACTGGACTCCGGAGATGGAACGATGGGTATGGCTGATGGTGGTGGTATCGTTGGAGGAGGTGTGGGCAAACCTCCTCTCTCCCATCGCCTCAAGGTGTCCATCACCCCTTGCATAGCGGTGCCCAGGTCCTGGATCATGGCTGCTTGGTGGATTACGCGCTCCTCCAGTGATCCCGTTGGCACCGGCGATCCTGCTGACTCCATGATGGTGTGTTATTCTGTCAGGGGCGACGTGTATGCGGTGAGTGAAGTCAAGCGCAGGACACAGAGATACTAGCAGACCTACTCTACTAATAGTAAATAACATACTAAACAAAACCTCCTAACAGGGAGGAAAACAAATACACGCATACGACAAAAACAGCAATGCCGATACAGCCTAGACACAAAACAATAACACACAATACCAAACGAGAGACATGGGTAAATATAGGGACTACAATCAAACATAATAGCGAACAGGTGTAACCACTCAAGACAGAACAAGACAAACACCGAAACATCGATCGGCAGTAGCTAGTACTCCGGGGACGACGAACGCCGAAGCCTGCCCGAGCAAGGAGGAGGAGCAGCCTGGGCAGAATCCGTGACACTTATGTAAATGTGATATTTCAGTTTATTTTTATTTATATAAACCTTATGGTGTATTGTGTGTAGATTGATGAGGGAAAAAAACAATTTCATCAATTTTAGAATAAGGCTGAAACATAACAAAAAGTGGAAAAACTCAAAGGGTCTGAACACTTTCAGAGCCATATCCCTGTAATGCTTAGAGAAGATCTTATGTCAAGTGTTATTGAAGTGTTGTGGTTGCAGGTTCACTTGGCACATCTAAAGCCTTTTCTTTTGGGGTGTTGCTATAGGCCACCAAGTGCTAACAGTCAGTATCTAAATAATATGTGTGAAATGCTTGATAGTGTATGTGATGTAAACAGAGAGGGTCTACTTTCTTGGGGACCTGAATATTGACCGGTTTTCATCAAGCTGTCAGCTCAAGAGGAAGCTTCTCACTGTAACCAGTGCCTGAAATCTGGTTCAGGTTATTAATCAACCTACCAGGGTGTTTACAAACACTACAGGAACAAGATCAACCACATGTATTGATCACATTTTTTACTAATACTGTAGAACTTTGTTCTAAAGCTGTATCCGTACCCATTGGATGCAGTGATCACAATATAGTGGCTATATCCAGGAAAGACAAAGTTCCAAAAGCTGGAACTAAAATAGTGTATAAGAGATCATACAAAATATTCTGCTGTGACTCTTATGTGGATGTAAAACAGATATGTTGGTCTGATGTGATTAATAAGGAGCATCCAGACGCTGCACTTGATGAATTTATGAAATTGCTTCTTCCAATTATCGACAAACATGAACCTGTTAAGAAACTGACTGTTAGAACTGTTAAGGCTCCATGGATTGATGAGGAACTGAAAAACTGTCTGGTTGAAAGAGACGGGGCAAAAGGAGTGGCTAATAAGTCTGGCTGCAAATTGAGAAATGATGTGACTAAACTCAACAAAAAGAAGAAGAAACTGTATTATGAAGCCAAGATCAATGATCTAAAGAATGATGGAAAAAAACTTTGGAGTACTTTAAATGAAATTATGGGCAGTAAGACAAATTCAACTCCATCTTTCATCGAATCAGATGACTTATTCATCACAACCATTTGATGTTGCCAATTATTTTAATGATTGCTTCATTGGCAAAGTGGGAAAACTTAAGCAGGAAATGCCAACAACGAACAGTGAGCCATCGTATTCATGCATAAAAAACTAATAATGAAAGAAAAGCATTGTAAGTTCGAATTTTGTAAAGTTAGTGTGGGAGAGGTGGAAAATGTTTTATCGATCAATAATGACAAACCTCCTGGCATTGACAACTTAGATGGAAAGCTACTGAGGACGGTAGCTGACTCTATAGCCACTCCTATCTGTCATATCTTTAATCTGAGCCTAGAGGAAAGTCTTTGTCCTCAGGCCTGGAGGGAAGCCAAAGTCATTCCGCTACCCAAGAGTGGTAAAGCGGCCTTTACTGGTTCTAACAGCAGACCTATCAGCTTGCTGCCAGCTCTTAGCAAACTGTTGGAAAAAATTGTGTTTGACCAAATACAATGCTATTTCTCTGTAAACAAATTAACAACAGACTGTCAGCATGCTTATAGAGAAGGGCACTCAACATGTACTGAACTGACACAAATGACTGACGACTGGTTGAAAGAAATTGATAATAAGAAGATTGTGGAAACTGTACTGTTAGATTTCAGTGCAGCCTTTGATATTACTGACCCATAACCTGTTGTTGAGAAAAAGTATGTGTTATGGCTTTTCAACCTCTGCCATATCGTGGATTCAGAGCTATTTATCTAATAGAACTGAGGGTTTTCTTTAATGGTCTAATGTCAAACATGTAAGGTGTGGGGTACCGCAGGGCAGCTCTCTAGGCCCTCTACTATTTTCTGTTTTTACCAATGACCTGCCACTGGCATTAAACAAAGCATGTGTGTCCATGTGTGCTGATGATTCAACCATATACGTATCAGCATTTAAACAAATAAAGCAACACCTCACGGCACAACTCCTCTCCCCCATGTGACCTTGTTGTGTGTATGTACTGACATGTATGTGGAACTGATAGATGCACCCACACACTACATGTAAATTGTAAAGTATTTTGTCTGTAATGTCTTTCTCATTATGTGTCGGACCCCTGTAAGACTAGCTGTCTCCATTGACGTCGGCTAATGGGGATCCTAATAAATCAAATGAAAAAAGTCCTGGAGCCTGTTCTGCCATGATAGCAGTTACAGAGCACAATGATAAGAGACCTGTCATCCATTTACATTTATTATTATTACTGGCCCCCCCGTGGGAATCGAACCCACAACCCTGGCATTACAAACGCCATGCTCTACCAACTGAGCTACATCCCTGCCGGCCATTCCCTCCCTTACCCCTGGACAACGCTGGGCCAATTGTGCGCCGCCCCATGGGTCTCCCGGTCACGGCCGGCTACGACAGAGCCTGGATCCCCGTCCCCTCCTCCTCCCGCTCCAACAGAGTAGGAGTGGATCTGGACTGGCCGCTCCAACAGAGTAGGAGTGTATCTGGACTGGCTGCTCCAACAGAGTAGGAGTGGATCTGGACTGGCTACTCCAACAGAGTAGGAGTGGATCTGGACTGGCCGCTCCAACAGAGTAGGAGTGGATCTGGACTGGCCGCTCCAACAGAGTAGGAGTGGATCTGGACTGGCCGCTCCATCAGAGTAGGAGTGGATCTGGACTGGCTGCTCCAACAGAGTAGGAGTGGATCTGGACTGGCCGCTCCAACAGAGTAGGAGTGGATCTGGACTGGCTGCTCCAACAGAGTAGGAGTGGATCTGGACTGGCTGCTCCAACAGAGTAGGAGTGGATCTGGACTGGCTGCTCCAACAGAGTAGGAGTGGATCTGGACTGGCTGCTCCAACAGAGTAGGAGTGGATCTGGACTGGCTGCTCCAACAGAGTAGGAGTGTGTCTGGACTGGCTGGCACTCTGTCCTTCTACAGCATCTCCTCTGACACACTGACCCTCCTGAACACATTCCGGTCTACAGTCACTGAGCCCCCTGTATCCAGGGTTTGGGGTTGAGCAGGACTGTTCAGCGACCCTGTGTCATGTAGATACCAAAGGCTTCAGAACAACTCAACCATTACAGTGTCACGAGGATGTCAGTCTACCTCTAAACACTAGAGGGCAGCAAAACCTGTTCAACGTTAGAGCCTCAAACTGTATCAGGACTGTATCAACGCAGGTTTAAACCCAGTCAGGACTGTATCAACCCAGGTTTAAACCCAGTCAGGACTGTATCAATGCAGGTTTAAACCCAGTCAGGACTGTATTAATGCAGGTTTAAACCCAGTCAGGACTGTATCAATGCAGGTTTAAACCCAGTCAGGACTGTATCAATGCAGGTTTAAACCCAGTCAGGACTGTATCAGGACTGTATTAATGCAGGTTCAAACCCAGTCAGGACTGTATCAACGCAGGTTTAAACCCAGTCAGGACTGTATCAGGACTGTATCAATGCAGGTTTAAACCCAGTCAGGACTGTATCAGGACTGTATCAATGCAGGTTTAAACCCAGTCAGGACTGTATCAATGCAGGTTTAAACCCAGTCAGGACTGTATCAACGCAGGTTTAAAGCCAGTCAGGACTGTATCAACGCAGGTTTAAACCCAGTCAGGACTGTATCAACGCAGGTTTAAACCCAGTCAGGACTGTATCAATGCAGGTTTAAACCCAGTCAGGACTGTATTAATGCAGGTTTAAACCCAGTCAGGACTGTATCAACGCAGGTTTAAACCCAGTCAGGACTGTATCAATGCAGGTTTAAACCCAGTCAGGACTGTATCAATGCAGGTTTAAACCCAGTCAGGACTGTATCAACGCAGGTTTAAAGCCAGTCAGGACTGTATTAATGCAGGTTTAAACCCAGTCAGGACTGTATCAACGCAGGTTTAAACCCAGTCAGGACTGTATCAGGACTGTCTTAATGCAGGTTTAAACCCAGTCAGGACTGTATCAATGCAGGTTTAAACCCAGTCAGGACTGTATCAGGACTGTATTAATGCAGGTTTAAACCCAGTCAGGACTGTATCAATGCAGGTTTAAACCCAGTCAGGACTGTATTAATGCAGGTTTAAAGCCAGTCAGGACTGTATCAATGCAGGTTTAAACCCAGTCAGGACTGTATCAACGCAGGTTTAAACCCAGTCAGGACTGTATCAATGCAGGTTTAAAGCCAGTCAGGACTGTATTAATGCAGGTTTAAACCCAGTCAGGACTGTATCAGGACTGTATTAATGCAGGTTTAAACCCAGTCAGGACTGTATCAATGCAGGTTTAAACCCAGTCAGGACTGTATTCATGCAGGTTTAAACCCAGTCAGGACTGTATTCCTGCAGGTTTAAACCCAGTCAGGACTGTATTAATGCAGGTTTAAACCCAGTCAGGACTGTATTCATGCAGGATTAAACCCAGTCAGGACTGTATTAATGCAGGTTTAAACCCAGTCAGGACTTTATTAATGCAGGTTTAAACCCAGTCAGGACTGTATCAATGCAGGTTTAAACCCAGTCAGGACTGTATTAATGCAGGTTTAAACCCAGTCAGGACTGTATCAACGCAGGTTTAAAGCCAGTCAGGACTGTATTAATGCAGGTTTAAACCCAGTCAGGAGTGTATCAACGCAGGTTTAAACCCAGTCAGGACTGTATTAATGCAGGTTTAAACCCAGTCAGGACTGTATCAACGCAGGTTTAAACCCAGTCAGGACTGTATTAATGCAGGTTTAAAGCCAGTCAGGACTGTATTAATGCAGGTTTAAAGCCAGTCAGGACTGTATCAATGCAGGTTTAAACCCAGTCAGGACTGTATCAATGCAGGTTTAAACCCAGTCAGGACTGTATTAATGCAGGATTAAACCCAGTCAGGACTGTATTAATGCAGGTTTAAACCCAGTCAGGACTGTATTAATGCAGGTTTAAACCCAGTCAGGACTCTATCAATGTAGGTTTAAACCCAGTCAGGACTGTATCAATGCAGGTTTAAACCCAGTCAGGACTGTATTAATGCAGGTTTAAACCCAGTCAGGACTGTATCAACGCAGGTTTAAAGCCAGTCAGGACTGTATTAATGCAGGTTTAAACCCAGTCAGGAGTGTATCAACGCAGGTTTAAAACCAGTCAGGACTGTATCAATGCAGGTTTAAACCCAGTCAGGACTGTATTAATGCAGGTTTAAACCCAGTCAGGACTGTATCAACGCAGGTTTAAACCCAGTCAGGACTGTATTAATGCAGGTTTAAACCCAGTCAGGACTGTATTAATGCAGGTTTAAACCCAGTCAGGACTGTATTAATGCAGGTTTAAACCCAGTCAGGACTGTATCAACGCAGGTTTAAACCCAGTCAGGACTGTATCAACGCAGGTTTAAAGCCAGTCAGGACTGTATTAATGCAGGTTTAAACCCAGTCAGGACTGTATCAATGCAGGTTTAAACCCAGTCAGGACTGTATCAACGCAGGTTTAAACCCAGTCAGGACTGTATCAACGCAGGTTTAAAGCCAGTCAGGACTGTATCAGGACTGTATCAATGCAGGTTTAAACCCAGTCAGGACTGTATCAATGCAGGTTCAAACCCAGTCAGGACTGTATTAATGCAGGTTTAAACCCAGTCAGGACTGTATTAACGCAGGTTTAAACCCAGTCAGGACTGTATTAATATAGGTTTAAACCCAGTCAGGACTGTATTAATGCAGGTTTAAACCCAGTCAGGACTGTATCAATGCAGGTTTAAACCCAGTCAGGACTGTATCAATGCAGGTTTAAAGCCAGTCAGGACTGTATCAATGCAGGTTTAAACCCAGTCAGGACTGTATTAATGCAGGCTTAAAGCCAGTCAGTGGGTGGTTCCATACCTGCTACAGCTCTATCTTGATCCCTGTTTGGTTCAGAAGGGCAGGTTGATCATTTACACACTGATACATTTGTGGGAAGACAATATAAATGTACACTACAAAAGTATGTGGATTCCAAAAATCATGGGCATAAATTCCTTTGCTGCTATAACAGCCTCCACTCTTCTGGGAAGGCTTTCCACTAGATGTTGGAACATTGCTGCGGGGGGACTTGCTTCCATTCAGCCACGAGAGCATTAGTGAGGTCGGGCACTGATGTTGGGCGATTAGGACTGGCTCGCAGTCGGCGTTTCCAATTCATCCCAAAGGTGTTTGATGGGGTTGAGGTTAGGGCTCTGTGCAGGCCAGTCAAGTTCTTCCACACCTATCTCTACAAACCATTTCTGTATGGACCTCGCTTTGTGGACCGGGGATATTGTCATGCTGTAACAGGAATGGGACATCCCCAAACTATTGCTACAACGTTGGAAGCACAGAATCGTCTAGAATGTCATTGTATGCTGTAGCGTTAAGATTTCCCTTCACTGGAACAAATGGGCCTAGCCCGAACAATGAAAAACAGGCCCAGACAATTATTCCTCCTCTACCAAACATTACAGTTGGCACTATGCATTGGGGGCAGGTAGCGTTCTCCTGGCATCCGCCAAACCCAGATTCGTACGTCGGAGAACGCGTTTCCACTGCTCCAGAGTCCAATGGCGGCGAGCTTTACACCACTCCAGCCGACGCTTGGCATTGCGCATGGTGATCATAGGCTTGCGTGCGGCTGCTCGGCCATGGAAACCCATTTCATGAAGCTCCCGACAAACAGTTTATTGTGCTGACGTTGCTTCCAGAGGCAGTTTGGAACTCGGTAGTGAGTGTTGCAACCGAGGACAGATTATTTTTACGCGCTTCAGCGGTCCCGTTCTGTGAGCTTGTGTGGCCTACCACTTCGCGGCTGAGCCGTTGTTGCTCCTAGACGTTTCCACTTCACAATAACAGCACTTACAGTTGACCGGGGCAGCTCTAGCAGGGGCAGAAATTTGACGAACTGACTTGTTGGAAAGGTGGCATCCTTTGACGGTGCCACGTTGAAAGTCACTGAGCTCTTCAGTACGGGCGATTCTACTGCAAATGTTTGTCTATGGAGATTGCATGGCTGGGTGCTCGATTTTCTACCCCTGTCAGTAACGGGTGTGAAATAGAATCCACTAATTTGAAGGGGTGTCTGAATCGTTTGAATTGGCTCTTTGAGTTGCCAGTGTTGCCAAGCCTCTGGACACCTGTGGATGAGATGGGAGTGGGACATGGCGAGGTGAGGTGTTGTGTTTGAGGAGCCGTGTTAACTGACAGCATCTTTCAAGACCGTAAATATGTCATTATTATTTTATTTTTTTAAGTTTTGCAATCTCACAGTATCAACTTTGGGGCTCCCAAGTGGTGCGGCCGTCTAAGGCACTGCATCTCAGTGCTAAAGGCGTCACTACAGACCCTGGTTCGATCCCGGGCTGTATCACAACCGGGCCGTGATCTTGAGTCCTACAGGGCGGCGCACAATTGGCCCAGCTGATGGAGTGTTCCCCTGGCTATCTGTAAATGATGTCTGAGTGATGGAGTGTTCCCCCTGGCTATCTGTAAATGATGTCTGAGTGATGGAGTGTTCCCCTGGCTATCTGTAAATTATGTCTGAGTGATGGAGTGTGCCCCTGGCTATCTGTAAATGATGTCTGAGTGATGGAGTGTTCCCCTGGCTATCTGTAAATGATGTCTGAGTGATGGAGTGTTCCCCTGGCTATCTGTAAATGATGTCTGAGTGATGGAGTGTTCCCCTGGCTATCTGTAAATGATGTCCGAGTGTTGGAGTGTGCCCCTGGCTATCTGTAAATGATGTCTGAGTGATGGAGTGTTCCCCTGGCTATCTGTAAATGATGTCTGAGTGATGGAGTGTTCCCCTGGCTATCTGTAAATGATGTCTGAGTGATGGAGTGTTCCCCCTGGCTATCTGTAAATGATGTCTGAGTGATGGAGTGTTCCCCTGGCTATCTGTAAATGATGTCTGAGTGATGGAGTGTTCCCCTGGCTATCTGTAAATGATGTCTGAGTGATGGAGTGTTCCCCTGGCTATCTGTAAATTATGTCTGAGTGATGGAGTGTTCCCCTGGCTATCTGTAAATGATGTCTGAGTGATGGAGTGTTCCCCTGGCTATCTGTAAATTATGTCTGAGTGATGGAGTGTTCCCCTGGCTATCTGTAAATGATGTCTGAGTGATGGAGTGTTCCCCTGGCTATCTGTAAATTATGTCTGAGTGATGGAGTGTTCCCCTGGCTATCCAAAAATAAATAGATAATAACAGACAATAGTGCTGTCTGGTTTGCATAATAAGGAATTTGAAATGATTAATACTTTTGATACTTAAGTACATTTTAGCAATTCCCTTTACTTTTGATACTTAAGTATATTTAAAACCATATACTTTTAGACTTTTACTCAAGTAGTATTTTACTGGGTGACTTTCACTTTTACTTGAGTCATTTTCTATGAAGGTATCTTTATACTGTTGGTAAGGTATATAATATATAATAATGTTGGTAAGGTATATAATACTGGATAATATAGAATACTGTTGATAAGGTGTATATAATACTGTATACTACATAATACTGTATAATATATAATACTGTTGGTAAGGTATAATATATATTACTGTATAATAAATAATACTGTTGGTAAGGTATATAATACTGTATAATATATATTGTATAATATGTAATACTGTATAATATATAATACTGTTGGTAAGGTATATAATACTATATAATATATAATACTGTTGGGAAGGTATATAATATATAATACTGTTGGGAAGGTATATAATACTGTTGGTAAGGTTTATAATACTGTATAATATATAATACTGTTGGTAAGGTTTATAATACTGTATAATATATAATACTGTTGGTAAGGTTTATAATACTGTATAATATATAATACTGTTGGTAAGGTATATAATACTATAATATATAATACTGTTGGTAAGGTATATAATACTATAATACTGTTGGGAAGGTATATAATATATAATACTGTTGGTAAGGTATATAGTATTGTATAATATATAATACTGTTGGTAAGGTATATAGTATTGTATAATATTTAATACTGTTTAATATATGATGTTGTTAAGGTGTATATAATCCTACATGTACATTTCTAACTAACACTGGGTCGTTACTAACCATTATTTAGACAGGAACAGTCGGAGTACAACAGGCTGGTAGAGGCTTTAGTGTGTCACTGAGTTTCTGTGGTGAAGAGCTGATATCACAGGTGTTTCCTGCTGCTGGGGGAGGAGAGAGGGGAGAGGAGGAGGGGGGAGAGGAGGAGGGGGGAGAGGGAGGGGAGAGGAGGAGGGGGGAGAGGGAGGGGAACGTCAGAGTAGGAGGGGGGAGGAGGAGGGGGGAGGAGGAGGGGGGAGAGGGAGGGGAACGTCAGAGTAGGAGGGGGGAGGAGGAGGGGGGAGGAGGAGGGGGGAGAGGGAGGGGAACGTCAGAGGAGGAGGGGGGAGAGGGAGGGGAACGTCAGAGGAGGAGGGGCTAAAAAGTGTGTTTAAGATGGAATAAGAGAGAGAGAGAGATGGGGGAAAGAGAGAGAGAGAGAGAGAGAGAGAGAGAGAGAGAGAGAGAGAGAGAGAGAGAGAGAGAGAGAGAGAGAGAGAGAGAGAGAGATGGGGGAAAGAGAGAGAGAGAGAGAGAGAGAGAGAGAGAGAGAGAGAGAGAGAGAGAGAGCAGTAGTGTCATGTGGTGGGTTTGTGGGAGAGAAGCAGTCGAGAGCGTAGTGCTGTTGAGATGAGAGAGCACTTCAACCACACAGACTGACGGTGTGTGTGTGCGCTCGCAGATTTTCACCAAATTTCTCCTGAAATAAAGTTAAGCAGCCCGAGTTTGTAGTTTGAAGCCATGTTAATATTGTAGTATTACAACATTACAGAGAGTATACTGTAGTATGATAATATTGGTGCTACAGCGATACAGCGACTGAAGGCTGGTTTCCCAGACTCACATTAAACCTAGTCTAGTCCGGGAATAAAGTAATATTTCAATGTAGTCTCATTTACATTGTACTTCTTTAAATGTGTATTTATAAAACACTCTTATCCAGAGCGACTTACCGTTAGTGCATTCATCTCCGGGTAGCTGTAAGACAATAACACATCACAGTCAGTCTCCACTGAGAAAGCTTTTAAGTCCTGGATTTGGCTTCATCGGTGTCTGGGGAAACCAGCATCTTATTGTTATAGGTGGTCCTCTGTAGCTCAGCTGGTAGAGCACGGCGCTTGTATCGCCAGGGTAGTGGGTTCGATCCCCGGGACCACCCATACGTAAAAAAGTATGCGCACATGACTAAGTCGCTTTGGATAAAAGCGTCTGCTAAATGGCATATTATTATAACTGACTACTAACTAAAAACTACTGTTACTGTCAGTATTAATGTTTCAGAGCTTCAGATACAGTCTCCCGAGTGGCGCAGTGGTCTAAGGCACTGCATCGCAGTGCTAGCTGTGCCACTAGAGATCCTGGTTCGAATCCAGGCTCTGTCGTAGCCGGCCGCGTGCAATTGGTCCAGGGTAGGGGAGGGAATGGCCGGCAGGGATGTAGCTCAGTTGATAGAGCATGGCGTTTGCAACGCCAGGGTTGTGGGTTCGATTCCCACAGGGGGTATGAAAAATAATAATGTATGCACAAACTGTAAGTCGCTCTGGATAAGAGCGTCTGCTAAAATGTAAATACAGAGAATGTTACTGTCAGTATTAATGTCAAAGAGCTTCAGGAGACTGGTACTAACTGTCAACTAAAGCTGCTGCGGTCATATCTTTGATCTCAACATTCACCTCAACACAACGCTGTCATCATCCCTCATCCTGTGTGTGTGTGACAGTACACGGCTAAGCAGTACTTTTAAAACACATCCATTTCCTACTCCAGTTATGGATAACAAGATCTTTTTAATATGCTGATTTCTTGAATTGATAGGTGGGGAGGTCATTCATTTATTTCTGAATTATGCGCGGGTACTGTATGTGGTTGGCAACATTTATTTAAAACAAAAGGAAACAGACAAATCTGAGAAAGATGTTAAAAGTTGTTCTTTGTAAAAGGTATTCTATAGACGGAGAATGGAAATATTGTTGTCAACTTGTATTGGTTCTCTTCTCTTTTGAACTGAAATAAAAAAATCTGACATGTCAATATCCTGTCTTGGATGTACAGTTGAAGTCGGAAGTTTACATACACTTAGGTTGGAGTCATTAAACCCGTTTTTCAACCACTCCACACATTTCTTGTTAACAAACGATAGTTTTGGCAAGTCGGTTAGGACATCTACTTTGTGCGTGACACAAGTAATTTTTCCAACAATTGTTTACAGACAGATTATTTCACTTATAATTCACTGTATCACAATTCCAGTGGGTCAGAAGTTTACATACACTAAGTTGACTGTGCCTTTAAACAGCTTGGAAAATTCCAGAAAATGATGTCATGGCTTTAGAAGCTTCTGATAGGCTAATTGATATCATCTGAGTCAATTGGAGGAGTACCTGTGGATGTATTTCAAGGCCTACCTTCAAACTCAGTGCTTCTTTGCTTGACATCACGGGAAAATCAAAAAGAAATCAGCCAAGACCTCCGAAAAAAAAACTGGTAGGAGACGCGTTCAGTCTCCTAGAGATGAACGTACTTTGGTGCGAAAAGTGGAAATAAATCCCAGAACAGCAGCAAAAGGACCTTGTGAAGATGCTGGAGGAAACAGGTACCAAAGTATCTATATCCACAGTAAAACTAGTCCTATATCGACATAACCTGAAAGGCCGCTCAGCAAGGAAGAAGCCACTGCTCCAAAACCGCCATAAAAAAGACAGATTATGGTTTGCAACTGCACATGGGGACAAAGATCGTACTATTTGGAGAAATGTCCTCTGGTCTGATGAAACAAAAATAGAACTGTTTGGCCATAATGACCATCGTTATGTTTGGAGGAAAAAGGGGGAGTCTTGCAAGCCGAAGAACACCATCCCAACCGTGAAGCACGGGGGTGGCAGCATCATGCTGTGGGGGTGCTTTGCTGCAGGAGGGACTGGTGCACTTCACAAAATAGATGGCATCATGAGGAAGGAAAATTATGTGGATATATTGAAGCAACATCTCAAGACATCAGTCAGGAAGTTAAAGCTTGGTCGCAAATGGACAATGACCCCAAGCATACTTCCAAAGTTGCGGCAAAATGGCTTAAGGACAACAAAGTCAAGGTATTGGAGTGGCCATCACAAAGCCCTGACCTCAATCCTATAGAAAATGTGTGGGCAGAACTGAAAAAGCGTCTGCGAGCAAGGAGGTCTACAAACCTGACTCAGTTACACCAGCTCTGTCAGGAGGAATGGGCCAAAATTCACCCAAATTATTGTGGGAAGCTTGTGGAAGGCTACCCAAAATGTTTGACCCAAGTTAAACAATTTAAAGGCAATGCTACCAATTACTAATTGAGTGTATGTAAACTTCTGACCCACTGGGAATGTGAAGAAATAAATAAAAGCTGAAATAAATCATTCTCTCTACTATTATTCTGACATTTCACATTCTTAAAATAAAAGTGGTGATCCTAACTGACCTAAGACAGGGAATTTTTACTAGGATTAAATGTCAGGAATTGTGAAAAACTGAGTTTAAATGAATTTGGCTAAGGTGTATGTAAACTTCCGACTTCAACTGTAAATTAAATTTAACAACGTCTCCCTGGAATGAACAAAGCGGACAGTTTGAGGTTACTATTGTGTGACTATGACAATTGTACCATCACATCAAAATACCTGATAATCTCTGTTACCATCACATTTAAATACCTGATCATCTCTGTTACCATCACATTTAAATACCTGATCATCTCTGTTACCATCACATTTAAATACCTGATCATCTCTGTTACCATCACATTTAAATACCTGATCATCTACAGAGGGTCATCTACAGATCCACGTGTCCAGTCATCAAAAGGTTAGCGGTCAAAACAACACATTGGAGGCTCACTGGCTTATGGCACAACAAAAGCTTCCGTACCCAGAGTACACAGGGGTGTGTCCCAAAATAAACACACACACAAAAAAAAACCGTTTAAAAGTTAGGGCCTTTTAGACAGATGTCTGTGTACTGTAGTTTGTTTAGACCCTTTGGTAAAAAATAAAAAAAAATAAACAGTTAGATAAAGAGTTCCCCTAAAACCACAGGTCCTTGGTCAGAGAGGACTTCATCCTTCTAATGGTTCGAGTCAGACACAGTGACGTAGTCGAGTCACTAAACACCCAGTCCAGCCCCGTGGTGTTGAGTCCAAGTCGGAGTCACCGCTGGTCGAGACCTGATCCCAGATCAGCAGTTGGAGGCTTCAGTATCCACCGACCACCACCCACCCAGTCCCAAAAGGTTAGAGGTCAGAGGTCAAAACACCGTGCAGCTGTTGATATCAAACATCCGTGGGCGCGTCCGTTTCCTGGCCTGGTTCACCGCTGTCCGCACCGCACACTCAAACACTTGTTGCACGCCGCGGTTGCTTAGCGACGAGCACTCCAGGTATCCCTTGGCCCGTACGTCCTGGGCGAGGCGTTTTCCCTCGGCGGCGGAGGAGCAGGATACGCGGTGCGACCCGGTATCGCGCTGGTCTGTCTGGGTGGCCACCACCAGCACCGGGACCCGAGGGAGGTTCTCACGCACCTAGAATGAGATTCAAATGTTTTTAAAAACCATTTTGTTATAGTAAAAAAGTTTTTAAACATGTATTGATACGCAATATGAAGCCAGAGTTGGGCTCAATTCCGTTTAAATTCAGTCAAGTAAACTGAAATTCTAATCCCAAATCTCTCTCACTTCTTCTCACAGTGAGAAAAGAAAAATGGAATGGGAACTTCAGTTAACTTCCTGAATCGTCTCAATGATGTTTCACATCTGTAAGAATAGAAAAGGTTGGTGGTCTAGCGGTCGAAGCCGCTGTCTCTGGAGAGCGCCTTCTATGTACCGCTGCCAGCACGGGTTGGAATCTGTCCCTGCTCTTTCAGCTCTCTCTCTCCTACCTTTCAGCTCTCTCTCCTACCTTTCAGCTCTCTCTCTCCTACCTTTCAGCTCTCTCTCTCCTACCTTTCAGCTCTCTCTCCCCTACCTTTCAGCTCTCTCTCTCCTACCTTTCAGCTCTCTCTCTCCTACCTTTCAGCTCTCTCCCCTACCTTTCAGCTCTCTCTCCTACCTTTCAGCTCTCTCTCTCCTACCTTTCAGCTCTCTCTCTCCTACCTTTCAGCTCTCTCTCTCCTACCTTTCAGCTCTCTCTCTCCTACCTTTCAGCTCTCTCTCTCCTACCTTTCAGCTCTCTCTCCTACCTTTCAGCTCTCTCCCCTACCTTTCAGCTCTCTCTCCTACCTTTCAGCTCTCTCCCCTACCTTTCAGCTCTCTCTCCTACCTTTCAGCTCTCTCTCTCCTACCTTTCAGCTCTCTCTCTCCTACCTTTCAGCTCTCTCTCTCCTACCTTTCAGCTCTCTCTCTCCTACCTTTCAGCTCTCTCTCCTACCTTTCAGCTCTCTCTCTCCTACCTTTCAGCTCTCTCTCTCCTACCTTTCAGCTCTCTCTCTCCTACCTTTCAGCTCTCTCTCTCCTACCTTTCAGCTCTCTCTCTCCTACCTTTCAGCTCTCTCTCTCCTACCTTTCAGCTCTCTCCCCTACCTTTCAGCTCTCTCTCTCACCTTTCAGCTCTCTCTATCCAGTAAACACACAGAAGAATCTATTTAAATTAGCATAAAAAGGTGGTCCTGTACCTCTCCCAGCCACTTGTTCTTGACGTTGGCCAGGGAGGCGGGGTTGGCCACGGAGTAGCAGATCAGGACCACATCAGCCTGCTGATAGGACATCGGACGGATCTGTCTGAACGTGTCATTTCCTGCCGTGTCCCACAGACCAAGGCTGATCTGGAGAGAAAACAAAGAAATTATATTGTCCTTTTAGTTTTAATTAATCAATTATTTGAATTCTGTCTTTTTCAACTTATTCGAAATCTTGTTTGTAATGTTTTAAATACTTGTGATGTTGAGAGGTACTTTAATAAAGCATTAGAAAGCATACACCACAAACAGCCTCATTCTAATCTAGTGTAAAGGTCATGAAGGATGAGTGAGGGACATTCCTGATCAGGTGACCTTCAGGCCTCTCCAGTGGGTTGTGATGTTGAAACTACCGTGTTCATGTATTGGGACAGTTAAATGATGTCATGTGTATTATTGTGATAATTCAATGATGTAAAGTGTATTCTTGCGATAGTTAAAATGTCATGTGTATTATTGCGATAGTTAAAATGATGTAAAGTGTTATTGCGATAGTTAAAATGATGTAAAGTGTATTATTGCGATAGTTAAATGATGTAAAGTTATTATTGTGATAGTTAAATGATGTAAAGTGTATTATTGCGATAGTTAAATGATGTAAAGTGTATTATTGTGATAGGTAAATGATGTAAAGCAGCTCTATTCAACTATATTCTTA
The DNA here is from genome assembly GCF_964263955.1 of Coregonus lavaretus. Lineage (NCBI taxonomy): Eukaryota > Metazoa > Chordata > Actinopteri > Salmoniformes > Salmonidae > Coregonus > Coregonus lavaretus. Next base: position 53,980 of record NW_028166309.1, on the reverse strand, counting down.
TGGGTGACAGATGTACAAAAGGTTAATTGCAGGGGGCCTAACATTTTCCACATGCGATTATTCTTCAGAGAACTGTAAAAAAAATATATATAAACAATACACACCATTGAAGCACTTTTCTTACATTTACATTTTAGTCATTTAGCAGATGCTCTTATCCAGAGCGACTTACAGTTAGTGAGTGCATACATTATTATTTGTTTCAATTTTTCATACTGCCCCCCGTGGGAAACGAACCCACAACCCTGGCGTTGCAAACGCCATGCTCTACCAACTGAGCTACATCCCTGCCGGCCATTCCCTCCCATACCCTGGACGGCGCTGGGCCAATTGTGCGCCGCCCCATGGGTCTCCCAGTCGCGGCGGCTACGACAGAGCCTGATTCGAACCAGGATCTCTAGTGGCACAGCTAGCACTGCGATGCATTTTAAATGTTGCTAAAAGTAATTAATTAGGAAAGAAATGGAGGGTGCTCAACAAACGTGAGTTGAGGTGCAACCAAAACATGTGATCGTCATTGAAAAGGCGCTCGCTCACCATTATTTACTTTATTTCTTGTGATTTTTACCCCCTTTTTCGTGATTACGATCTTGTCTCATCGCTGCAACTCCCCAACGGGCTCGGGAGAGGCGAAGGTCGAGTCATGCGCCCTCCGAAACATGACCCGCCAAGCCGCACTTCTTAACAACCGCTCGCTTAACCCAAAAGCCAGCTGCACCAATGTGTCGGAGGAAACACAGTTCAACTGACGACCGAAGTCAGCCTGCAGGCGCCCGGCCCGCCACAAGGAGTCGCTAAAGCGCGATGAGCCAAGTAAAGCCCCCCCCCGGCCCCCCCCCCCCCCCCCCCCCCCCCCCCCCGCCCAAACCCTCCCCTAACCCGGACGACGCTGGGCCAATTTTCCGCCGCGCTCCGGGACTCCCGGTCACAAGCCGGTTGTGTCACACCAGGCTGTAGCGATGCAGTGCCTCAGACCGCTGCAAGCATTTCAAATAAATAAACACAAAGATATCTCAAATCAGGTACTGCCAAATTCCAGCCTGAAAGAAACATGCTTTGAATTCATTTCCCTCAGCCACCAGGTGGTTTTATCCACTCTCTAACCAGTCCTTGAATTCATTTCCCTCAGCCACTAGGTGGTTTTATCTCACTCTCTAACCAGTCCTTGAATTCATTTCCCTCAGCCACTAGGTGGTTTTATCCCACTCTCTAACCAGTCCTTGATTCATTTCCCTCAGCCACTAGGTGGTTTATCCCACTCTCTAACCAGTCCTTGTGAGCATCACAGAGGAAAAGTGTTCCTGAGAGTTGAAGCTTTCAGGAATGGGGTCATAATATTTTCTATCTTAAAACCGTTCAAAACGCTGGAGCCAAAATTCATATGAAGAAAATTGAATCGACATGCCACAGGCGCTAGAAACCACACTATAGACTACCACCATAGACTACCACTATAGACTACCACCATAGACTACCACTATAGACTACCACCATAGACTACCACTATAGACTACCACCATAGACTACCACCATAGACTACCACCATAGACTACCACCATAGACTACCACCATAGACTACCACCATAGACTACCACCATAGACTACCACCATAGTGCTTTGGCATTGAATGTTGGATTTTTTTGCAGATCTTTTATAAATGCTATTAATTGATCAAAGGGGCCAGTCTAAATGAATAAACAGGCCGGATCTGGCCCGCGGGCCGCCAGTTGAATATCCCTGATGTAAAGTGTATTATTGTGATAGGTAAATGATGTAAAGTGTATTATTGTGATAGGTAAATGATGTAAAGTGTATTATTGCGATAGTTCAATGATGTAAAGTGTATTATTGCGATAGTTCAATGATGTAAAGTGTATTATTGTGATAGGTAAATGATGTAAAGTGTATTATTGTGATAGTTAAAATGATGTAAAAGTGTATTATTGTGATAGTTAAATGTAAAAGTGTATTATTGTGATAGTTAAATGATGTAAAAGTGTATTATTGTGATAGTTAAATGATGTAAAAGTGTATTATTGTGATAGTTAAATGATGTAAAAGTGTATTATTGTGATAGTTAAATGATGTAAAAGTGTATTATTGTGATAGTTAAATGATGTAAAAGTGTATTATTGTGATAGTTAAATGATGTAAAAACACTACCAGTATGTAAAGCGTATTATTCCTACCTGTACCCCGTCCATGAAGACTTCTACTCCAGTGTTCTCGTACACGGTGGGTTTGTAGCAGTCAGGGAAGGTCTCCGAGGTGAAGCGCACCAGGAGGGCCGTCTTCCCAACGGCGCTGTCCCCCACCAGCACACACTTCACCTGGGTCTCTGCTGCTGCGCTCATGGCTGCTCCACTCGGAACCCTGGGGGGGGGGGTTGAGTTGTAGTCCTGAGGTCCTGTAGAGGAGGGGTTGAGGCGTTCACAGCCCTTGGGGGTTGTAGTTCTTTAGGTGGAGGTTGAGTTGTAGTCCTGTTGAGATCAGGGTGTTGTGAGAAAGTCCATAGTGATCACCTTGTGTGTGGAGTCATGATGTAGCTCCATGTGTCTAACTCTCACCACAGAGTGTTTACTGGCTCCACTCGCTGCTACAGTAGAGAAGCTGAGGGGCTCTGACTGTCTTTATAGAGGGGCTCTGACTGTCTTTATAGAGGGGCTCTGACTGTCTTTATAGGGGGGCTCTGACTGTCTTTATAGGGGGGCTCTGACTGTCTTTATAGGGGGGCTCTGACTGTCTTTATAGGGGGGCTCTGACTGCCTTTATAGAGGGGCTCTGACTGTCTTTATAGGGGGGCTCTGACTGTCTTTATAGGGGGGCTCTGACTGTCTTTATAGGGGGGCTCTGACTGTCTTTATAGGGGGGCTCTGACTGTCTTTATAGGGGGGCTCTGACTGTCTTTATAGGGGGGCTCTGACTGTCTTTATAGGGGGGCTCTGACTGTCTTTATAGGGGGGCTCTGACTGTCTTTATAGGGGGGCTCTGACTGTCTTTATAGAGGGGCTCTGACTGTCTTTATAGAGGGGCTCTGACTGTCTTTATAGAGGGGCTCTGACTGTCTTTATAGGGGGGCTCTGACTGTCTTTATAGGGGGGCTCTGACTGTCTTTATAGGGGGGCTCTGACTGTCTTTATAGGGGGGCTCTGACTGTCTTTATAGAGGGGCTCTGACTGTCTTTATAGAGGGGCTCTGACTGTCTTTATAGAGGGGCTCTGACTGTCTTTATAGAGGGGCTCTGACTGTCTTTATAGAGGGGCTCTGACTGTCTTTATAGAGGGGCTCTGACTGTCTTTATAGAGGGGCTCTGACTGTCTTTATAGAGGGGCTCTGACTGTCTTTATAGAGGGGCTCTGACTGTCTTTATAGAGGGGCTCTGACTGTCTTTATAGGGGGGCTCTGACTGTCTTTATAGAGGGGCTCTGACTGTCTTTATAGGGGGGCTCTGACTGTCTTTATAGGGGGGCTCTGACTGTCTTTATAGGGGGGCTCTGACTGTCTTTATAGAGGGGCTCTGACTGTCTTTATAGAGGGGCTCTGACTGTCTTTATAGGGGGGCTCTGACTGTCTTTATAGAGGGGCTCTGACTGTCTTTATAGAGGGGCTCTGACTGTCTTTATAGAGGGGCTCTGACTGTCTTTATAGAGGGGCTCTGACTGTCTTTATAGAGGGGCTCTGACTGTCTTTATAGAGGGGCTCTGACTGTCTTTATAGAGGGGCTCTGACTGTCTTTATAGGGGGGCTCCGACTGTCTTTATAGAGGGGCTCTGACTGTCTTTATAGAGGGGCTCTGACTGTCTTTATAGAGGGGCTCTGACTGTCTTTATAGAGGGGCTCTGACTGTCTTTATAGAGGGGCTCTGACTGTCTTTATAGAGGGGCTCTGACTGTCTTTATAGAGGGGCTCTGACTGTCTTTATAGAGGGGCTCTGACTGTCTTTATAGAGGGGCTCTGACCGTCTTTATAGAGGGGCCTCTGACCGTCTTTATAGAGGGGCTCTGACTGTCTTTATAGGGGGGCTCTGACTGTCTTTATAGAGGGGCTCTGACTGTCTTTATAGGGGGGCTCTGACTGTCTTTATAGAGGGGCTCTGACTGTCTTTATAGGGGGGCTCTGTCTTTATAGGGGGGCTCTGACTGTCTTTATAGAGGGGCTCTGACTGTCTTTATAGGGGGGCTCTGTCTTTATAGAGGGGCTCTGACTGTCTTTATAGAGGGGCTCTGACTGTCTTTATAGAGGGGCTCTGACTGTCTTTATAGGTCTCTCTCTCTCTCTCTCTCTCTCTCTCTCTGCGATGACACCAGGCTTCGCCTCCTGCGGTCAATCGAGGTCACCTGACATCACAGGTGGTTATTCCGTCCAATCAGGGCCCGGCGTACAGGAGAGAGCTGTGAGGGAGGAGGAGTCAGATGAGGACATCGTAGACTCTAATAAAGGAGAGCTACTGGGTGTGCAGGCTTTCGTTACAGCCCAGCACTAAACACATCAGATTCAGCCAATCATGACACGGACTGAAGATCATCTGCACTATACAGCAGTAATGTCTAGTGACGTCGGGATTTTAGGTCTGCATGTGTGTAAAACACTGTGACAACTGCTGATGTAAAAAGGGCTATATAAAATAAACGTGATTGATCGACATTAGCATTATTACGTGTTAGAAAAGCTGAGCATGTACCTTATCCTCTCCATAGTTAACCAACCATGTATGAGGGACTGAGGAAACAGCACAGACCCATAGTTTTCTAGTGACATTTTTATTTGGATCATTCAATAACAAATGAGCTAATGATGCGCGATTTCGCCTGGCATAGAAAATGTGCTCTCTCGTCAGGACACTGTTGTTCAGAGAGGAGCTAGCCAACAACACAGCTAACACAATCACTTCAAACTGAAGCTTGGAAAGATGCAAACTAGCTGCGCTTTGTTTCGTTTTACCGGTTTTCTATTGATATTTCTTTGTATATACAGTACCAGTCAAAAGTTTGGACACACCTACTCATTCAAGGGTTTTTCTTTATTTTTTTACATTGTAGAATAATAGTGAAGACATCAAAAATGTAGTAACCAAAAAAAGGGTTAAACAAATCAAAATATATTTTATATTTGAGATTCTTTAAATAGCCACCCCTTTGCCTTGATGACAGCTTTGCACACTCTTGGCATTCTCTCAACCATGGAAAACGGAAAATGTTCGGTATTGACTGAACTTCATGTCTTAAAGTTAATGATGGACTGTCGTTTCACTTTGCTTATTTGAGCTGTTCTTGCCATAATATGGACTTGGTCTTTTACCAAATAGGGCTATCTTCTGTATACCCCCCCCCCCCCCCCCCCCCCCCCCCCCTCCCTCCCCTCCCCTCCCCTTGAATGAGTAGGTGTGTCTAAACTTTTGACTGGTAGTGTATATCCATAAAAATTATGCTGATTCCTGATTTCGAATGCCTGAGAAAAGCTGCCTCGTCCCGACTCCCGTTCATTACTATGGAGATCGAATTTGAATATTGAAACAATGTTGCAAATGTCGGAGAACAGACCGCAAGGTTTATACAAATCTCCGCTGTTGAAAACTAAACGTTAGTCTAAAAGATAAGGAGATATATTGTCTAGATACTTTTTATAGTGGAGATCAAGTTTATAAATTGCCTGGCTGGGCTGATGAGACAGTGGATTGGGCAGTCAGATGAACAGAGTTAAATGGCATTTTACATTTTTTTGATTGAGCCGGTGGTAACTTGTGGAATAGACTCTGGCTGGAATGCGGTTTTAACCAATCAGCATTCAGGATTAGACCCACCAGTTGTATCATGACTACTAACTAGATTATTGACTAGACTACTGACTACTAACTAGACTAGTGAATAGACTAGTGATTACTAACTACAGTGAGGGAAAAAGTATTTGATCCCCTGCTGATTTTGTATGTTGCCCACTGACAAAGACATGATCAGTCTATAATTTTAATGGTAGGTTTATTTGAACAGTGAGAGACAGAATAACAACACAAAAATCCAGAAAAACACATGTCAAAAATGTTATAAATTGATTTGCATTTTATGAGGGAAATAAGTATTTGACCCCTCTGCAAAACATGACTTAGTACTTGGTGGCAAAACCCTTTGTTGGCAATCACAAAGGTCAGACGTTTCTTGTAGTTGGCAACCAAGTTTTCACACACTCAGGAGGGATTTTGTCCCACTCCTCTTTGCAGATCTTCTCCAAGTCCATTAAGGTTCGAGGCTGACGTTTGGCAACTCGAACCTTCAGCTCCCTCCACAGATTTCTATGGATTAAGGTCTGGGAACTGGCTAGGCCCACTCCAGGACCTTAATGTGCTTCTTCTTGAGCCACTCCTTTGTTGCCTTGGCCGTGTGTTTGGGTCATTGTCATGCTGGAATATCCATCCACAACCCACTTTCAATGCCCGGCTGAGGGAAGGAGGTTCTCACCCAAGATTTGATGGTACATGGCCCCGTCCTTCGTCCCTTTGATGTGGTGAAGTTGTCCTGTCCCCTACCAGAAAACACCCCCAAAGCATAATGTTTCCACCTCATGTTTGACGGTGGGGATGGTGTTCTTGGGGTCAATAGGCAGCATTCCTCCTCCTCCAAACACGGCGAGTTGAGTTGATGCCAAAGAGCTCGATTTGGTCTCATCTGACCACAACACTTTCACCCAGTTTCTCCTCTGAATCATTCAGATGTTCATTGGCAAACTTCAGACGGGCCTGTATATGTGCTTTCTTGAGCAGGGGGACTTGCGGGCGCTGCAGGATTTTCAGTCCTTCACGGCGTAGTGTGTTACCAATTGTTTCTGGTGACTATGGTCCCAGCTGCCTTGAGATCATTGACAAGATCCTCCCGTGTAGTTCTGGGCGGATTCCTCACCGTTCTCATGATAATTGCAACTCCACGAGGTGAGATCTTGCATGGAGCCCCAGGCAGAGGGAGATTGACAGTTATTTTGTGTTTCTTCCATTTGCGAATAATCGCACAACTGTTGGTCACCTTCTCACCAAGCTGCTTGGCGATGGTCTTGTAGCCCATTCCAGCCTTGTGTAGGTCTACAATCTTGTCCCTGACATCCTTTGAGAGCCTTTGGTCTTGGCCATGGTGGAGAGTTTGGAATCTGATTGATTGATTGCTTCTGTTGGACAGGTGTCTTTTATACAGGTAACAAACTGAGATTAGGAGCACTCCCTTTAAGAGTGTGCTCCTAATCTCAGCTCGTTACCTGTATAAGAGACACCTGGGAGCCAGAAATCTTTCTGATTGAGAGGGGTCAAATACTTATTTCCCTCATTAAAATACAAATCAATTTATAACGTTTTTGACATGCATTTTCTGGATTTATTTGTTGTTATTCTGTCTCTCACTGTTTAAATAAACCTACCATTAAAATTATAGACTGATCATTTCTTTCTCAGTGGGCAAACGTACAAAATCAGCAGGGGATCAAAATACTTTTTTCCCCCCTCACTGTATTCTACTGACTACTAACTAGGCTACTCACTCTACAATGGCCGCCCCGGGGCCAAATGCAGACCACAACAGACTTTGAAGGAGTGTTGGCTTGAAGCCAACTGATCATATATTAAAAAGGTGTATGAAGGATACAATGGTATTGTTATTCACATTGGGAATGTCTGCGTTTTTGCTTAAAGACTTACACATTCATCATTACTTTATAAAAGACAACAGATTAGAGAGTTAAGGTTATTCAAAACAACATCTACCCCATGAAGGTTGAAAAGCTCTGTTCTTCACCCTGCCGTGATGGCTGACATTTAGTTGTAGCCTAGTTTCCCCCACATCATGACTGTCTAGAAGTGTAGCGCCTTCCAAGCTAAACTTCAGCCGTTAAAATGAGCCTATTTATTTGAAACCAAATGTAGGAGATTAATGTTTTCCTTACCATTTTATTGGAGACACAAATAGTTAAAATGGGTAATAACATTTTTGGGGGTAGGACTTGTTTAAACATTGAATATAAAATCTGCCAAATTCGATAATGATCTTCTTCTGTGACTCTCCAATACATCAATTTATCAAAGTTGACTCATATTAATTATTAATTCTGGCTGGATTAAAACAAAAGCCATGAAAACACAATGGGAAGGAACAAAGAAAGGAACAGAACAGAGATAACTCACCGTGTTGTAGCCTGTCTTCATGGTGGCCAACGGGCGGATGCTTCGCTTGAGCTCAAAGCATTTTTCACTCGGGAGACGGTTTGGTGCCTCGGTAAAAGTAACGTTTTTTTTTTTTTTTACGAAATATACATCAGGCTACTTTATAAATACTGCTTAAAGCGAAACTAAATAACCTAATTAATATACACGCACAAACTACTTATAAAAGTGTATATGTGTGTCACTGCACTGCTTGCTACTTCTCTTTACAAACAGTGCGGAGGAAGTGAGACGCGCTCTCTCTCTCTCTCTCTCTCCCTCTCTCCCTCCCAGCATCCGTTTGTAGAGTGTGGAGGTGTGATGATGCCGTTTCATTTCTGCTCGAACTGATTTTCAGCGTCTCTCTCTCACTCACTCACCAAGTAGCTGGTGTTTTTGATCGTGGTGCGCTTCGACGCGCACTTGTTGGATAGCCAACTTTACGCAGTAGCTTTGAGTTCATTTGTTACAGGTGTTCATGTAATGCGGCGTGTAGCCTCATAACGACCGATAAGAGTTGGAGGATAAGTGAAATAAATGAAAGTTAATTATGATCAAGAGATTTTCCAACGCATCCTCTAGTTAGGATATGTGAATTGACAAAAGGACCCTAGCATTCTCTGTAGACGAATACCGGTATATTAACTATTTGGTCAAATGTTACGCCGTGCGCACGACATGGAACAAACAATTGCGCGTCATGTTTACCGAAAGGAAAGTAGCGAGAAATTACCGACACGTAGGTGCGTTCATTTCGCTTGAACGTTTGCTACGTCACTGAACGAGTTGTGCTGAAGGACACGTTTA
>NW_028166309.1:0-40000 GCF_964263955.1 Coregonus lavaretus | reverse complement strand
TTTTCTGTGTCTGTGTACCTGTGGTCTTCTTCTCTATGACCTGTTGTTTTCTGTGTCTGTGTACCTGTGGTCTTCTTCTCTATGACCTGTTGTTTTCTGTGTCTGTGTACCTGTGGTTCTTCTCTAAGACTGTTGTTTTCTGTGTCTGTGTACCTGTGGTCTTCTCTAAGACCTGTTGTTTTCTGTGTCTGTGTACTGTGGTCTTCTTCTCTAAGACCTGTTGTTTTCTGTGTCTGTGTACCTGTGGTCTTCTTCTCTAAAACCTGTTGTTTTCTGTGTCTGTGTACCTGTGGTCTTCTTCTCTAAGACCTGTTGTTTTCTGTGTCTGTGTACCTGTGGTCTTCTTCTCTAAAACCTGTTGTTTTCTGTGTCTGTGTACCTGTGGTCTTCTTCTCTAAAACCTGTTGTTTTCTGTGTCGTGTACCTGTGGTCTTCTTCTCTAAGACCTGTTGTTTTCTGTGTCTGTGTACCTGTGGTCTTCTTCTCTAAGACCTGTTGTTTCTGTGTCTGTGTACCTGTGGTCTTCTTCTCTAAGACCTGTTGTTTTCTGTGTCTGTGTACCTGTGGTCTTCTTCTCTAAGACCTGTTGTTTTCTGTGTCTGTGTACCTGTGGTCTTCTTCTCTAAGACCTGTTGTTTCTGTGTCTGTGTACCTGTGGTCTTCTTCTCTAAGACCTGTTGTTTTCTGTGTCTGTGTACCTGTGGTCTTCTTCTCTAAGACCTGTTGTTTTCTGTGTCTGTGTACCTGTGGTCTTCTTCTCTAAGACCTGTTGTTTTCTGTGTCTGTGTACCTGTGGTCTTCTTCTCTAAGACCTGTTGTTTTCTGTGTCTGTGTACCTGTGGTCTTCTTCTCTATGACCTGTTGTTTTCTGTGTCTGTGTACCTGTGGTCTTCTTCTCTATGACCTGTTGTTTTCTGTGTCTGTGTACCTGTGGTCTTCTTCTCTAAGACCTGTTGTTTTCTGTGTCTGTGTACCTGTGGTCTTCTTCTCTAAGACCTGTTGTTTCTGTGTCTGTGTACCTGTGGTCTTCTTCCTCTAAGACCTGTTGTTTTCTGTGTCTGTGTACCTGTGGTCTTCTTCTCTAAGACCTGTTGTTTTCTGTGGTCTGTGTACCTGTGTCTTCTTCTCTAAGACCTGTTGTTTTCTGTGTCTGTGTACCTGTGGTCTTCTTCTCTAAGACCTGTTGTTTTCTGTGTCTGTGTACCTGTGGTCTTCTTCTCTATGACCTGTTGTTTTCTGTGTCTGTGTACCTGTGGTCTTCTTCTCTAAGACCTGTTGTTTTCTGTGTCTGTGTACCTGTGGTCTTCTTCTCTAAGACCTGTTGTTTTCTGTGTCTGTGTACCTGTGGTCTTCTTCTCTAAGACCTGTTGTTTTCTGTGTCTGTGTACCTGTGGTCTTCTCTAAGACCTGTTGTTTTCTGTGTCTGTGTACCTGTGGTCTCTTCTCTAAGACCTGTTGTTTTCTGTGTCTGTGTACCTGTGGTCTTCTTCTCTAAGACCTGTTGTTTTCTGTGTCTGTGTACCTGTGGTCTTCTTCTCTAAGACCTGTTGTTTTCTGTGTCTGTGTACCTGTGTCTTCTTCTCTATGACCTGTTGTTTTCTGTGTCTGTGTACCTTTGGTCTTCTTCTCTAAGACCTGTTGTTTTCTGTGTCTGTACCTGTGGTCTTCTTCTCTAAGACCTGTTGTTTTCTGTGTCTGTGTACCTGTGGTCTTCTTCTCTAAGACCTGTTGTTTTCTGTGTCTGTACCTGTGGTCTTCTTCTCTAAGACCTGTTGTTTTCTGTGTCTGTGTACCTGTGGTCTTCTTCTCTAAGACCTGTTGTTTTCTGTGTCTGTGTACCTGTGGTCTTCTTCTCTAAGACCTGTTGTTTTCTGTGTCTGTGTACCTGTGGTCTTCTTTCTCTAGGACCTGTGAGAGGTGGAGTAACGCCTCTTCAACATGCAGCCCGTGGGAGGTCTAGAACGTTCTGAGGCAGCAGGGAGGAGTTGACCCGCTCAAAGATCTGGACCGCTGCACGGTGATTAGCTTCACGCATCTTCTGGCTGTGGAGATGACCCTGACAACACACACACACACACACACACACACACACACACACACACACACACACACACACAGAGAAACAGACACACAGAAAGACAGACACACACACACATAGCTTTTAGACAAGTGTTGTCACGATACCAGAATGTAGCCTTCGATACCGATCTTAGGTTTAGTATCACGATACTCAATACCAAAAAATGAAAGCGGGGGGGGCTGATTTTTCCCAGTTGTCAGGTTTTTCACTCTCAAATCACACTATTTTTTAAGAAAAACAACTAAACTGGATGTTGTAAATCCACAACAATGCTTTAATCCCATCAGGGGACCACTTTTGAGGTCTGGGAAAATCGAAGACATTTGGGTTTTGCAGTCACTAGCACTGTGGTTTTTGTTACAGCACTATTTTAGACACCTTCAACAAGTTCAAAGGGATCCGTCGGGATTTTGGCAATGAGGCCCTTTATCTTCTTCCCCCAGAGTCAGATGAACTCGTGGACACCTTTTTTTTATGTCTCTGCGTGCAGTTTGAAGGAAGTTGCTAACTAGCGCCAGCGCAAATCGCTAACTAGCGTTAGTGCAATGACTGGAAGTCTATGGGGTATCTGCTAGCATGCTAGCACCCCATAGACGCTAGTTAGCATTGGCTCGCAAAACGACCTCTTAACTCCACAGAGAGACATTAAAATGGCGTCCACGAGTTCACCGTTCACCTGACTCTGGGGAAGTAGACAAAGGGCTTCAATGCCAAAATGTCAAAGTATCCCTTTAAAACTACTGACTCAAATTACAACCAGCTGTGAGGAAACAAGACACTGTTCACCCAAATAACTTCGTCCCTGCCTGTAGGCCTCTCTCCTACCTGTTGAGCGTAGTAGGAGGCTAGGTCTTTGCGTCCCTGCCTGTAGGCCTCTCTCCTACCTGTTGAGCGTAGTAGGAGGCTACGTCTTTGCGTCCCTGCCTGTAGGCCTCTCTCCTACCTGTTGAGCGTAGTAGGAGGCTAGGTCCCTGCCTGTAGGCCTCTCTCTACCTGTTGAGCGTAGTAGGAGGCTACGTCTTTGCGTCCCTGCCTGTAGGCCTCTCCTACCTGTTGAGCGTAGTAGGAGGCTAGGTCTTTGCGCCCCTGCCTGTAGGCCTCTCTCTCTACCTGTTGAGCGTAGTAGGAGGCTAGGTCCCTGCCTGTAGGCCTCTCCTACCTGTTGAGCGTAGTAGGAGGCTAGGTCCCTGCCTGTAGGCCTCTCTCCTACCTGTTGAGCGTAGTAGGAGGCTAGGTCCCTGCCTGTAGGCCTCTCCTACCTGTTGAGCGTAGTAGGAGGCTAGGTCTTTGCGTCCCTGCCTGTAGGCCTCTCCTACCTGTTGAGCGTAGTAGGAGGCTAGGTCCCTGCCTGTAGGCCTCTCTCCTACCTGTTGAGCGTAGTAGGAGGCTAGGTCTTTGCGTCCCTGCCTGTAGGCCTCTCTCCTACCTGTTGAGCGTAGTAGGAGGCTAGGTCTTTGCGCCCCTGCCTGTAGGCCTCTCCTACCTGTTGAGCGTAGTAGGAGGCTAGGTCTTTGCGTCCCTGCCTGTAGGCCTCTCCTACCTGTTGAGCGTAGTAGGAGGCTAGGTCTTTGCGTCCCTGCCTGTAGGCCTCTCCTACCTGTTGAGCGTAGTAGGAGGCTACGTCTTTGCGTCCCTGCCTGTAGGCCTCTCCTACCTGTTGAGCGTAGTAGGAGGCTAGGTCTTTGCGTCCCTGCCTGTAGGCCTCTCCTACCTGTTGAGCGTAGTAGGAGGCTAGGTCTTTGCGTCCCTGCCTGTAGGCCTCTCTCCTACCTGTTGAGCGTAGTAGGAGGCTACGTCTTTGCGCCCCTGCCTGTAGGCCTCTCTCCTACCTGTTGAGCGTAGTAGGAGGCTAGGTCTTTGCGTCCCTGCCTGTAGGCCTCTCTCCTACCTGTTGAGCGTAGTAGGAGGCTAGGTCTTTGCGTCCCTGCCTGTAGGCCTCTCCTACCTGTTGAGCGTAGTAGGAGGCTAGGTCTTTGCGTCCCTGCCTGTAGGCCTCTCCTACCTGTTGAGCGTAGTAGGAGGCTAGGTCTTTGCGTCCCTGCCTGTAGGCCTCTCTCCTACCTGTTGAGCGTAGTAGGAGGCTAGGTCTTTGCGTCCCTGCCTGTAGGCCTCTCCTACCTGTTGAGCGTAGTAGGAGGCTAGGTCTTTGCGCCCCTGCCTGTAGGCCTCTCTCCTACCTGTTGAGCGTAGTAGGAGGCTACGTCTTTGCGCCCCTGCCTGTAGGCCTCTCTCCTACCTGTTGAGCGTAGTAGGAGGCTAGGTCTTTGCGTCCCTGCCTGTAGGCCTCTCCTACCTGTTGAGCGTAGTAGGAGGCTACGTCTTTGCGTCCCTGCCTGTAGGCCTCTCCTACCTGTTGAGCGTAGTAGGAGGCTACGTCTTTGCGCCCCTGCCTGTAGGCCTCTCCTACCTGTTGAGCGTAGTAGGAGGCTAGGTCTTTGCGTCCCTGCCTGTAGGCCTCTCTCTACCTGTTGAGCGTAGTAGGAGGCTAGGTCTTTGCGTCCCTGCCTGTAGGCCTCTCCTACCTGTTGAGTGTAGTAGGAGGCTAGGTCTTTGCGCCCCTGCCTGTAGGCCTCTCTCCTACCTGTTGAGCGTAGTAGGAGGCTAGGTCCCTGCCTGTAGGCCTCTCTCCTACCTGTTGAGCGTAGTAGGAGGCTACGTCTTTGCGTCCCTGCCTGTAGGCCTCTCTCCTACCTGTTGAGCGTAGTAGGAGGCTAGGTCTTTGCGCCCCTGCCTGTAGGCCTCTCTCCTACCTGTTGAGCGTAGTAGGAGGCTAGGTCTTTGCGTCCCTGCCTGTAGGCCTCTCTCCTACCTGTTGAGCGTAGTAGGAGGCTAGGTCTTTGAGTCCCTGCCTGTAGGCCTCTCTCCTACCTGTTGAGCGTAGTAGGAGGCTACGTCTTTGCGCCCCTGCCTGTAGGCCTCTGCAGCCTTGTTGAAGCTCTCCAGCTGTCTGCCTCTCTGGAGCCTGGCCTCCGCTCTGAAGTCTTCATACTCTGGGTCCTCAACGTCCTGGTACTGAGAGAGGGACTGGGGAGGGGCCACTGGTGCTGCACGCATCTGAGAGGGGTAGAGAGGGTGGGGGGGGGGGGGGGGGGGGGGGTAGAGAGGGGGAGGAGGGCAGAGAGGGGGAGGAGGGTAGAGAGGGGGAGGAGGGGGGTAGAGAGGGGGAGGAGGGGGGTAGAGAGGGGGAGGGGGGTAGAGAGGGGGAGGAGGGGGGTAGAGGGGTAGAGAGGAGGGGGAGGGGGGTAGAGAGGAGGGGGAGGGGGTAGAGAGGGGGAGGAGGGGGGTAGAGAGGGGGAGGAGGGGGGTAGAGGGGTAGAGAGGAGGGGGAGGGGGGTAGAGAGGAGGGGGAGGGGGGTAGAGAGGGGGAGGAGGGGGGTAGAGAGGGGGAGGAGGGGGGTAGAGAGGGGGAGGAGGGGGGTAGAGAGGGGGAGGGGGGTAGAGAGGAGGAGGGGGGGGGGGGGGGTAGAGAGGGGAAGAGGAAAGTGATATTAAAGGGAAAGGTTAGTATTTTACAACTTGATGTTAGATGGTTTATGGGCCAGGAGAAACAGCCACTACAAACTTCAGCTAACTTAAGCCACCGCTAGCTAGCGATGTCAGCTGATAGGGGGTGTGGTAGGAGCATGTGGCGCCTGTTTGAATGGAGGAGAAAGAGAGAAAGGGTGTGTTAAGTGTTGCCACGGTAGCAACAATTGAGTAACGATACGATACCGGGCCCAGCGTCACCATACCAACTAGTATTGTGATGTCACTGCCACGGGTGAAATATTCAGAGGCCTGTTCGCCCCCGGAGGCCTTTTCCCCTTTTCTAAACGTTATGCCAATGTGCTACACAAAACACCAGTGACTGATATTCACCTCTACTGAATACAACACATATTGAATTAACTACACACTGTTCACTGACATTCACCTCTACTGAATACAACACATACTGAATTAACTACACACTGTTCACTGACATTCACCTCTACTGAATACAACACATATTGAATTATCTATACACTGTTCACTGATAACTCCGGGATGCTGACCTTCTAGGCAGAGTTGCAAAGAAAAAGTATTCCTCTGTCCAGTGTCTGTGTTCTTTTGCCCATCTTAATCTTTTCTTTTTATTGGCCAGTCTGAGATATGGCTTTTTCTTTGCAACTCTGCCTAGAAGGTCAGCATCCAGGAGTCGCCTCTTCACTGTTGACGTTGAGACTGGTATTTTGCGGGTACTATTTAATGAAGCTGCCAGTTGAGGACCTGTGAGGCGTCTGTTTCTCAAACTAGAGACTCTAACGTATTTGTCCTCTTGCTCAGTTGTGCACCGGGGCCTCCCACTCCTCTTTCTATTCTGTTTAGAGCCAGTTTGCGCTGTTCTGTGATGGGAGTAGTACACAGCGTTGTACGAGATCTTAAGTTTCTTGGCAATTTCTCGCATGGAATAGCCTTCATTTCTCACAACAAGAATAGACTGACGAGTTTCAGAAGAAAGTTATTTGTTTCT
Organism: Coregonus lavaretus; assembly: GCF_964263955.1. Lineage (NCBI taxonomy): Eukaryota > Metazoa > Chordata > Actinopteri > Salmoniformes > Salmonidae > Coregonus > Coregonus lavaretus. The sequence goes on along the minus strand of NW_028166309.1, from coordinate 33,428 downwards.
GGCCATTTTGAGCCTGTAATCGAACCCACAATTGCTGATGCTCCAGATACTCAACTAGTCTCAAGAAGGCCAGTTTTATTGCTTCTTTAATCAGTACAACAGTTTTCAGCTGTGCTAACATAATTGCAAAAGGGTTTTCTAATGATCAATTAGCCTTTTAAAATGATAAACTTGGATTAGCAAACACAACGTGCCATTGGAACACAGGACTGATGGTTGCTGATAATGGGCCTCTGTATGCCTATGTAGATATTCCATTACAAATCAGCCGTTTCCAGCTACAATAGCCATTTACAACATTAACAATGTCTACACTGTATTTCTGATCAATTTGAACGGTAGTGTATCTCTGGTAAGAGCCAGGAAGAATAGAAGGTATCTCTGGTAATAAGAGCCAGGAAGAATAGAAGGTATCTCTGGTAATAAGAGTCAGGAAGAATAGAAGGTATCTCTGGTAATAAGAGTCAGCAGGAAGAATAGAAGGTATCTCTGGTTATAAGAGTCAGGAAGAATAGAAGGTATCTCTGGTAATAAGAGTCAGCAGGAAGAATAGAAGGTATCTCTGGTAATAAGAGTCAGCAGGAAGAATAGAAGGTATCTCTGGTTATAAGAGTCAGCAGGAAGAATAGAAGGTATCTCTGGTTATAAGAGTCAGCAGGAAGAATAGAAGGTATCTCTGGTTATAAGAGTCAGCAGGAAGAATAGAAGGTATCTCTGGTAATAAGAGTCAGCAGGAAGAATAGAAGGTATCTCTGGTAATAAGAGTCAGCAGGAAGAATAGAAGGTATCTCTGGTTATAAGAGTCAGCAGGAAGAATATAAGGTATCTCTGGTTATAAGAGTCAGCAGGAAGAATATAAGGTATCTCTGGTAATAAGAGTCAGGAAGAATAGAAGGTACAGTGGGGAAAAAAAGTATTTAGTCAGCCACCAATTGTGCAAGTTCTCCCACTTAAAAAGATGAGAGAGGCCTGTAATTCTCATCATAGGTACACGTCAACTATGACATACAAATTGAGAAAAAAAATTCCAGAAAATCCCATTGTAGAATTTTTAATGAATTTATTTGCAAATTATGGTGGAAAATAAGTATTTGGTCACCTACAAACAAGCAAGATTTCTGGCTCTCACAGACCTGTAACTTCTTCTTTAAGAGGCTCCTCTGTCCTCCACTCGTTACCTGTATTAATGGCACCTGTTTGAACTTGTTATCAGTATAAAAGACACCTGTCCACAACCTCAAACAGTCACACTCCAAACTCCACTATGGCCAAGACCAAAGAGCTGTCAAAGGACACCAGAAACCAAATTGTAGACCTGCACCAGGCTGGGAAGACTGAATATGCAATAGGTAAGCAGCTTGGTTTGAAGAAATCAACTGTGGGAGCAATTATTAGGAAATGGAAGACATACAAGACCACTGATAATCTCCCTCGATCTGGGGCTCCTCGCAAGATCTCACCCCGTGGGGTCAAAATGATCACAAGAACAGTGAGCAAAAATCCCAGAACCACACGGGGGGACCTAGTGAATGACCTGCAGAGAGCTGGGACCAAAGTAACAAAGCCTACCATCAGTAACACACTACGCCGCCAGGGACTCAAATCCTACAGTGCGAGACGTGTCCCCCTGCTTAAGCCAGTACATGTCCAGGCCCGTCTGAAGTGCATTTGGATGATCCAGAAGAGGATTGGGAGAATGTCATGTGGTCAGATGAAACCAAAATATAACTTTTTGGTAAAAACTCAACTCGTCATGTTTGGAGGACAAAGAATGCTGAGTTGCATCCAAAGAACACCATACCTACTGTGAAGCATGGGGTTGGAAACATCATGCTTTGGGGCTGTTTTTCTGCAAAGGGACCAGGACGACTGATCCGTGTAAAGGAAAGAATGAATGGGGCCATGTATCGTGAGATTTTGAGTGAAACCCTCCTTCCATCAGCAAGGGCATTGAAGATGAAACGTGGCTGGGTCTTTCAGCATGACAATGATCCCAAACACACCGCCCGGGCAGCGAAGGAGTGGCTTCGTAAGAAGCATTTCAAGGTCCTGGAGTGGCCTAGCCAGTCTCCAGATCTCAACCCCATAGAAAATCTTTGGAGGGAGTTGAAAGTCTGTGTTGCCCAGCGACAGCCCCAAAACATCACTGCTCTAGAGGAGATCTGCATGGAGGAATGGGCCAAAATACCAGCAACAATGTGTGAAAACCTTGTGAAGACTTACAGAAAACGTTTGACCTGTGTCATTGCCAACAAAGGGTATATAACAAAGTATTGAGAAACTTTTGTTATTGACCAAATACTTATTTTCCACCATCATATGCCAATAAATTCATAAAAAATCCTACAATGTGATTTTCTGGAATTTTTTTTCTCATTTTGTCTGTCATAGTTGACGTGTACCTATGATGAAAATTACAGGCCTCTCTCATCTTTTTAAGTGGGAGAACTTGCACAATTGGTGGCTGACTAAATACTTTTTTTCCCCACTGTATCTCTGGTAATAAGAGTCAGCAGGAAGAATATAAGGTAGCTCTGGTAATAAGAGTCAGGAAGAATAGAAGGTATCTCTGGTAATAAGAGTCAGCAGGAAGAATAGAAGGTATCTCTGGTAATAAGAGTCAGGAAGAATAGAAGGTATCTCTGGTTATAAGAGTCAGGAAGAATAGAAGGTATCTCTGGTTATAAGAGTCAGCAGGAAGAATAGAAGGTATCTCTGGTAAGAAGAGTCAGGAAGAATAGAAGGTATCTCTGGTAAGAAGAGTCTGGAAGAATAGAAGGTATCTCTGGTAATAAGAGTCAGGAAGAATAGAAGGTATCTCTGGTAATAAGAGTCAGGAAGAATAGAAGGTATATCTGGTGAGAAGAGTCAGCAGGAAGAATAGAAGGTAGCTCTGGTAATAAGAGTCAGGAAGAATAGAAGGTATCTCTGGTAATAAGAGTCAGCAGGAAGAATAGAAGGTATCTCTGGTAAGAAGAGTCAGGAAGAATAGAAGGTATCTCTGGTAATAAGAGTCAGGAAGAATAGAAGGTATCTCTGGTAATAAGAGTCAACAGGAAGAATATAAGGTAGCTCTGGTAATAAGAGTCAGGAAGAATAGAAGGTATCTCTAGTAATAAGAGTCAGGAAGAATAGAAGATATCTCTGGTAATAAGAGTCAGCAGGAAGAATATAAGGTATCTCTGGTTATAAGAGTCAGCAGGAAGAATAGAAGGTATCTCTGGTTATAAGAGTCAGCAGGAAGAATAGAAGGTATCTCTGGTTATAAGAGTCAGCAGGAAGAATAGAAGGTATCTCTGGTAATAAGAGTCAGCAGGAAGAATAGAAGGTAGCTCTGGTTATAAGAGTCAGGAAGAATAGAAGGTATCTCTGGTTATAAGAGTCAGCAGGAAGAATAGAAGGTAGCTCTGGTTATAAGAGTCAGCAGGAAGAATATAAGGTATCTCTAGTTATAAGAGTCAGGAATAATAGAATGTATCTCTGGTAATAAGAGTCAGGAAGAATAGAAGGTATCTCTGGTAATAAGAGTCAGCAGGAAGAATATAAGGTATCTCTGGTTATAAGAGTCAGGAAGAATAGAAGGTATCTCTGGTTATAAGAGTCAGCAGGAAGAATAGAAGGTATCTCTGGTTATAAGAGTCAGGAAGAATAGAAGGTATCTCTGGTAATAAGAGTCAGGAAGAATAGAAGGTATCTCTGGTAATAAGAGTCAGCAGGAAGAATATAAGGTATCTCTGGTTATAAGAGTCAGGAAGAATAGAAGGTATCTCTGGTAATAAGAGTCAGCAGGAAGAATATAAGGTACCTCTGGTAATAAGAGTCAGGAAGAATAGAAGGTATCTCTGGTAAGAAGAGTCAGCAGGAAGAATAGAAGGTATCTCTGGTAATAAGAGTCAGGAAGAATAGAAGGTATCTCTGGTAATAAGAGTCAGGAAGAATAGAAGGTAGCTCTGGTTATAAGAGTCAGGAAGAATAGAAGGTATCTCTGGTTATAAGAGTCAGCAGGAAGAATAGAAGGTAGCTCTGGTTATAAGAGTCAGCAGGAAGAATATAAGGCATCTCTGGTTATAAGAGTCAGGAATAATAGAATGTATCTCTGGTAATAAGAGTCAGCAGGAAGAATAGAAGGTATCTCTGGTAATAAGAGTCAGCAGGAAGAATATAAGGTATCTCTGGTTATAAGAGTCAGGAAGAATAGAAGGTATCTCTGGTAATAAGAGTCAGGAAGAATAGAAGGTATCTCTGGTAATAAGAGTCAGCAGGAAGAATAGAAGGTAGCTCTGGTAAGAAGAGTCAGCAGGAAGAATAGAAGGTATCTCTGGTAATAAGAGTCAGGAAGAATAGAAGGTATCTCTGGTTATAAGAGTCAGCAGGAAGAATATAAGGTAGCTCTGGTAATAAGAGTCAGGAAGAATAGAAGGTATCTCTGGTAATAAGAGTCAGCAGGAAGAATAGAAGGTATCTCTGGTAATAAGAGTCAGCAGGAAGAATATAAGGTAGCTCTGGTAATAAGAGTCAGGAAGAATAGAAGGTATCTCTGGTAATAAGAGTCAGCAGGAAGAATAGAAGATATCTCTGGTAATAAGAGTCAGGAGGAAGAATATAAGGTATCTCTGGTAATAAGAGTCAGCAGGAAGAATAGAAGGTATCTCTGGTAATAAGAGTCAGGAAGAATAGAAGGTATCTCTGGTTATAAGAGTCAGCAGGAAGAATATAAGGTAGCTCTGGTTATAAGAGTCAGGAAGAATAGAAGGTATCTCTGGTAAGAAGAGTCAGGAAGAATAGAAGGTAGCTCTGGTTATAAGAGTCAGCAGGAAGAATAGAAGGTATCTCTGGTTATAAGAGTCAGGAAGAATAGAAGGTAGCTCTGGTTATAAGAGTCAGCAGGAAGAATAGAAGGTATCTCTGGTTATAAGAGTCAGCAGGAAGAATAGAAGGTATCTCTGGTAAGAAGAGTCAGGAAGAATAGAAGGTATCTCTGGTAAGAAGAGTCAGGAAGAATAGAAGGTATCTCTGGTAATAAGAGTCAGGAAGAATAGAAGGTATCTCTGGTAATAAGAGTCAGGAAGAATAGAAGGTATATCTGGTAAGAAGAGTCAGCAGGAAGAATAGAAGGTAGCTCTGGTAATAAGAGTCAGGAAGAATAGAAGGTATCTCTGGTAATAAGAGTCAGGAAGAATAGAAGGTATCTCTGGTAATAAGAGTCAGGAAGAATAGAAGGTATCTCTGGTTATAAGAGTCAGCAGGAAGAATAGAAGGTATCTCTGGTTATAAGAGTCAGCAGGAAGAATAGAAGGTATCTCTGGTAATAAGAGTCAGGAAGAATATAAGGTATCTCTGGTTATAAGAGTCAGGAAGAATAGAAGGTAGCTCTGGTTATAAGAGTCAGGAAGAATAGAAGTTATCTCTGGTAATAAGAGTCAGCAGGAAGAATAGAAGGTATCTCTGGTTATAAGAGTCAGCAGGAAGAATATAAGGTAGCTCTGGTAATAAGAGTCAGGAAGAATAGAAGGTATCTCTGGTAATAAGAGTCAGCAGGAAGAATATAAGGTATCTCTGGTTATAAGAGTCAGGAAGAATAGAAGGTATCTCTGGTTATAAGAGTCAGGAAGAATAGAAGGTATCTCTGGTAATAAGAGTCAGGAAGAATAGAAGGTATCTCTGGTTATAAGAGTCAGCAGGAAGAATAGAAGGTAGCTCTGGTTATAAGAGTCAGGAAGAATAGAAGGTAGCTCTGGTAATAAGAGTCAGCAGGAAGAATAGAAGGTATCTCTGGTAATAAGAGTCAGCAGGAAGAATATAAGGTATCTCTGGTTATAAGAGTCAGGAAGAATAGAAGGTAGCTCTGGTTATAAGAGTCAGGAAGAATAGAAGGTATCTCTGGTAATAAGAGTCAGCAGGAAGAATAGAAGGTATCTCTGGTAATAAGAGTCAGCAGGAAGAATAGAAGGTATCTCTGGTAATAAGAGTCAGGAGGAAGAATAGAAGGTATCTCTGGTAATAAGAGTCAGGAAGAATAGAAGGTATCTCTGGTAATAAGAGTCAGGAAGAATATAAGGTATCTCTGGTAATAAGAGTCAGGAAGAATAGAAGGTATCTCTGGTAATAAGAGTCAGGAAGAATAGAAGGTATCTCTGGTAATAAGAGTCAGCAGGAAGAATATAAGGTATCTCTGGTTATAAGAGTCAGGAAGAATAGAAGGTATCTCTGGTAATAAGAGTCAGCAGGAAGAATATAAGGTATCTCTGGTTATAAGAGTCAGGAAGAATAGAAGGTATCTCTGGTAATAAGAGTCAGGAAGAATAGAAGGTATCTCTGGTAATAAGAGTCAGGAAGAATAGAAGGTATCTCTGGTAATAAGAGTCAGCAGGAAGAATAGAAGGTATCTCTGGTTATAAGAGTCAGGAAGAATAGAAGGTATCTCTGGTTATAAGAGTCAGGAAGAATAGAAGGTATCTCTGGTTATAAGAGTCAGCAGGAAGAATAGAAGGTATCTCTGGTTATAAGAGTCAGGAAGAATAGAAGGTATCTCTGGTAATAAGAGTCAGCAGGAAGAATAGAAGGTATCTCTGGTTATAAGAGTCAGGAAGAATAGAAGGTAGCTCTGGTAATAAGAGTCAGGAAGAATAGAAGGTATCTCTGGTTATAAGAGTCAGGAAGAATAGAAGGTATCTCTGGTTATAAGAGTCAGGAAGAATAGAAGGTAGCTCTGGTTATAAGAGTCAGCAGGAAGAATAGAAGGTAGCTCTGGTTATAAGAGTCAGGAAGAATAGAAGGTATCTCTGGTTATAAGAGTCAGCAGGAAGAATAGAAGGTATCTCTGGTTATAAGAGTCAGCAGGAAGAATAGAAGGTATCTCTGGTAATAAGAGTCAGGAAGAATAGAAGGTATCTCTGGTAATAAGAGTCAGCAGGAAGAATAGAAGGTATCTCTGGTAATAAGAGTCAGCAGGAAGAATAGAAGGTATCTCTGGTAATAAGAGTCAGCAGGAAGAATAGAAGGTATCTCTGGTAATAAGAGTCAGCAGGAAGAATAGAAGGTATCTCTGGTTATAAGAGTCAGGAAGAATAGAAGGTATCTCTGGTTATAAGAGTCAGGAAGAATAGAAGGTATCTCTGGTAATAAGAGTCATTAGGAAGAATAGAAGGTAGCTATGGTAATAAGAGTCAGGAAGAATAGAAGGTATCTCTGGTTATAAGAGTCAGGAAGAATAGAAGGTATCTCTGGTAATAAGAGTCAGGAAGAATAGAAGGTATCTCTGGTAATAAGAGTCAGGAAGAATAGAAGGTATCTCTGGTTATAAGAGTCAGGAAGAATAGAAGGTATCTCTGGTAATAAGAGTCAGCAGGAAGAATAGAAGGTATCTCTGGTTATAAGAGTCAGGAAGAATAGAAGGTAGCTCTGGTAATAAGAGTCAGGAAGAATAGAAGGTATCTCTGGTTATAAGAGTCAGGAAGAATAGAAGGTATCTCTGGTTATAAGAGTCAGGAAGAATAGAAGGTAGCTCTGGTTATAAGAGTCAGCAGGAAGAATAGAAGGTAGCTCTGGTTATAAGAGTCAGGAAGAATAGAAGGTATCTCTGGTTATAAGAGTCAGCAGGAAGAATAGAAGGTATCTCTGGTTATAAGAGTCAGCAGGAAGAATAGAAGGTATCTCTGGTAATAAGAGTCAGGAAGAATAGAAGGTATCTCTGGTAATAAGAGTCAGCAGGAAGAATAGAAGGTATCTCTGGTAATAAGAGTCAGCAGGAAGAATAGAAGGTATCTCTGGTAATAAGAGTCAGCAGGAAGAATAGAAGGTATCTCTGGTAATAAGAGTCAGCAGGAAGAATAGAAGGTATCTCTGGTTATAAGAGTCAGGAAGAATAGAAGGTATCTCTGGTTATAAGAGTCAGGAAGAATAGAAGGTATCTCTGGTAATAAGAGTCATTAGGAAGAATAGAAGGTAGCTATGGTAATAAGAGTCAGGAAGAATAGAAGGTATCTCTGGTTATAAGAGTCAGGAAGAATAGAAGGTATCTCTGGTAATAAGAGTCAGGAAGAATAGAAGGTATCTCTGGTAATAAGAGTCAGGAAGAATAGAAGGTATCTCTGGTTATAAGAGTCAGGAAGAATAGAAGGTATCTCTGGTTATAAGAGTCAGGAAGAATAGAAGGTATCTCTGGTTATAAGAGTCAGGAAGAATAGAAGGTAGCTCTGGTTATAAGAGTCAGCAGGAAGAATATAAGGTATCTCTGGTTATAAGAGTCAGGAAGAATAGAAGGTATCTCTGGTAATAAGAGTCAGCAGGAAGAATAGAAGGTATCTCTGGTTATAAGAGACAGGAAGAATAGAAGGTATCTCTGGTAATAAGAGTCACATTTTAACTGTTTGAGCTACAGACAATCTGTTTTCTTTGCTGTAAAGCTGCAAGCATGCCTGTCGTGAAGCTGGTTTTCCTCTCTGCAAGCCTACTCAGACTGGCATGTGCTCTTGGTTACACCAGGCGAAATGATACAATGTATCAACTGTGGCTCTGCACTGCTCCAATGTATCAACTGTGGCTCTGCACTGCTCCAATGTATCAACTGAGGCTCTGCACCGCTCCAATGTATCAACTGTGGCTCTGCACTGCTCCAATGTATCAACTGTGGCTCTGCACCGCTCCAATGTATCAACTGTGGCTCTGCACTGCTCCAATGTATCAACTGTGGCTCTGCACTGCTCCAATGTATCAACTGTGGCTCTGCACCGCTCCAATGTATCAACTGTGGCTCTGCACCGCTCCAATGTATCAACTGTGGCTCTGCACCGCTCCAATGTATCAACTGTGGCTCTGCACTGCTCCAATGTATCAACTGTGGCTCTGCACCGCTCCAATGTATCAACTGTGGCTCTGCACCGCTCCAATGTATCAACTGTGGCTCTGCACTGCTCCAATGTATCAACTGTGGCTCTGCACGCTGCTCCAATGTATCAACTGAGGCTCTGCACTGCTCCAATGTATCAACTTTGGCTCTGCACGCTGCTCCAATGTATCAACTGTGGCTCTGCACTGCTCCAATGTATCAACTGTGGCTCTGCACTGCTCCAATGTATCAACTGAGGCTCTGCACTGCTCCAATGTATCAACTTTGGCTCTGCACGCTGCTCCAATGTATCAACTTTGGCTCTGCACGCTGCTCCAATGTATCAACTGTGGCTCTGCACGCTGCTCCAATGTATCAACTGTGGCTCTGCACTGCTCCAATGTATCAACTGTGGCTCTGCACTGCTCCAATGTATCAACTGTGGCTCTGCACTGCTCCAATGTATCAACTGTGGCTCTGCACTGCTCCAATGTATCAACTGTGGCTCTGCACCGCTCCAATGTATCAACTGTGGCTCTGCACTGCTCCAATGTATCAACTGTGGCTCTGCACCGCTCCAATGTATCAACTGTGGCTCTGCACCGCTCCAATGTATCAACTGTGGCTCTGCACCGCTCCAATGTATCAACTGTGGCTCTGCACCGCTCCAATGTATCAACTGTGGCTCTGCACCGCTCCAATGTATCAACTGTGGCTCTGCACTGCTCCAATGTATCAACTGTGGCTCTGCACTGCTCCAATGTATCAACTGTGGCTCTGCACTGCTCCAATGTATCAACTGTGGCTCTGCACTGCTCCAATGTATCAACTGTGGCTCTGCACTGCTCCAATGTATCAAATGTAACAACAGAAGACTAACTAGGGTCTGCATCCACCTCTCCATTACTGCTAAATTATATTTAAAAAACTGATGAATGAATAGATGGACAGGAAGAGCGGACGGAGAGAAGCAGGTGAGTGAGGGCTGGAAAGGGAAAGCAGGTGAGTGATGGCTGGAAGGGGAGGCAGGTGAGTGAGGGCTGGAAAGGGAAAGCAGGTGAGTGAGGGCTGGTAGGGGAGGCAGGTGAGTGAGGGCTGGAAAGGTAAAGCAGGTGAGTGATGGCTGGAAGGGGAGGCAGGTGAGTGAGGGCTGGAAAGGTAAAGCAGGTGAGTGATGGCTGGAAGGGGAGGCAGGTGAGTGAGGGCTGGAAAGGTAAAGCAGGTGAGTGAGGGCTGGAAGGGGAGGCAGGTGAGTGATGGCTGTAAGGGGAGGCAGGTGAGTGAGGGCTGGAAGGGGAGGCAGGTGAGTGAGGGCTGGAAGGGGAGGCAGGTGAGTGATGGCTGGAAGGAGAAGCAGGTGAGTGAGGGCTGGAAGGGGAGGCAGGTGAGTGAGGGCTGGAAGGTGAAGCAGGTGAGTGAGGGCTGGAAGGGGAGGCAGGTGAGTGAGGGCTGGAAAGGTAAAGCAGGTGAGTGAGGGCTGGAAGGGGAGGCAGGTGAGTGAGGGCTGGAAGGGGAGGCAGGTGAGTGAGGGCTGGAAGGGGAGGCAGGTGAGTGAGGGCTGGAAGGGGAGGCAGGTGAGTGAGGGCTGGAAGGGGAGGCAGGTGAGTGATGGCTGGAAGGAGAAGCAGGTGAGTGAGGGCTGGAAGGGGAGGCAGGTGAGTGAGGGCTGGAAGGGGAGGCAGGTGAGTGAGGGCTGGTAGGGGAGGCAGGTGAGTGAGGGCTGGTAGGGGAGGCAGGTGAGTGAGGGCTGGTAGGGGAGGCAGGTGAGTGAGGGCTGGAAGGGGAAGCAGGTGAGTGAGGGCTGGAAGGGGAGGCAGGTGAGTGAGGGCTGGAAGGGAGGCAGGTGAGTGAGGGCTGGTAGGGGAGGCAGGTGAGTGAGGGCTGGAAGGGGAGGCAGGTTAGTGAGGGCTGGAAGGGAGGCAGGTGAGTGAGGGCTGGTAGGGGAGGCAGGTGAGTGAGGGCTGGAAGGGGAGGCAGGTGAGTGAGGGCTGGAAGGGGAGGCAGGTGAGTGAGGGCTGGAAGGGGAGGCAGGTGAGTGAGGGCTGGAAAGGGAGGCAGGTGAGTGAGGGCTGGAAAGGGAGGCAGGTGAGTGAGGGCTGGAAGGGGAGGCAGGTGAGTGAGGGCTGGTAGGGGAGGCAGGTGAGTGAGGGCTGGTAGGGGAGGCAGGTGAGTGAGGGCTGGTAGGGGAGGCAGGTGAGTGAGGGCTGGAAGGGGAGGCAGGTGAGTGATGGCTGGAAGGAGAAGCAGGTGAGTGAGGGCTGGAAGGGGAAGCAGGTGAGTGAGGGCTGGAAGGGGAAGCAGGTTAGTGAGGGCTGGAAGGGGAAGCAGGTGAGTGAGGGCTGGAAGGGGAAGCAGGTGAGTGAGGGCTGGAAGGGGAAGCAGGTGAGTGAGGGCTGGAAGGAGAGGCAGGTGAGTGAGGGCTGGAAGGGGAAGCAGGTTAGTGAGGGCTGGAAGGGGCAGCAGGTTAGTGAGGGCTGGAAGGGGATGCGGCTGGCTGATCACAGCTGCCACATGCGATATGAGCATGAAAGTGAAGTGGACATTATTGGACCATACAAGATACTAGCTGTTATTGGACCATACAAGAGACTAGCTGTTATTGGACCATACAAGAGACTAGCTGTTATTGGACCATACAAGAGACTAGCTGTTATTGGACCATACAAGAGACTAGCTGCTGTTATTGGACCATACAAGAGACTAGCTGTTATTGGACCATACAAGAGACTAGCTGTTATTGGACCATACAAGAGACTAGCTGTTATTGGACCATACAAGAGACTAGCTGTTATTGGACCATACAAGAGACTAGCTGCTGTTATTGGACCATACAAGAGACTAGCTGTTATTGGACCATACAAGATACTAGCTGTTATTGGACCATACAAGAGACTAGCTGCTGTTATTGGACCATACAAGAGACTAGCTGTTATTGGACCATACAAGAGACTAGCTGCTGTTATTGGACCATACAAGAGACTAGCTGCTGTTATTGGACCATACAAGAGACTAGCTGTTATTGGACCATACAAGAGACTAGCTGTTATTGGACCATACAAGAGACTAGCTGTTATTGGACCATACAAGAGACTAGCTGCTGTTATTGGACCATACAAGAGACTAGCTGTTATTGGACCATACAAGAGACTAGCTGTTATTGGACCATACAAGAGACTAGCTGTTATTGGACCATACAAGAGACTAGCTGCTGTTATTGGACCATACAAGAGACTAGCTGTTATTGGACCATACAAGATACTAGCTGTTATTGGACCATACAAGAGACTAGCTGTTATTGGACCATACAAGAGACTAGCTGCTGTTATTGGACCATACAAGAGACTAGCTGTTATTGGACCATACAAGAGACTAGCTGCTGTTATTGGACCATACAAGAGACTAGCTGCTGTTATTGGACCATACAATAGACTAGCTGTTATTGGACCATACAAGAGACTAGCTGCTGTTATGCGTTATGAAAGGAACTTGACACGGACATGAATGATCTGTTTTGTGTGTTAACACACTCTTGGTATGCTAGCTAGCTAGCGGGTAGCTACTGGTAACGTTTATTGGTAATTATCTGTTTAGTGCAACGGTGGAGAGTTGTTTCCAATGTTAATGTGCTAGCTAACCAACGCTTAATTTTTTGCTGCGTTACGAAAGAAACTAGACACGGACATGAATTATCTGTTTAGTGTGTTAACACACTCTTGGTAGTTTGTTGTAACCAAGTATTGGTGCTAAACTGTGTGTTATTGGATGCTAGCATGCTAGTTAGCTATGGCGTCATAGCTAGGCATCGTGGGCTGTTGTGGTTAGTTACTGTGGGTTGGCATTGTTGTTCGGCGGTGCCGGGGGTAGCACGAAGCTAGCTAGCTAGCTAGCCGTTCTTCAAACAAGGTCAACACAGTGGCCATTGCTAGCTAGCCAACAGACACGGACACAAATTATCTGCTTAGTGTGTTAACACACTATTGGTGGTTTGTTGTGACCAAGTGTTGGCGGTAAACTGTGTGTTTTTGGATGCAAGTGTTGGTGCTAAACTGTGTGTTTTTGGATGCTAGCATGCTAGTTAGCTATGGTGTCATAGTTAGCTAGCTGAATAAAGTGGGTTGAGTCTATTCCTTTAAACATTGAACCGCTGTGGTTCACAACAATTCTGATTTCTAAAGGTGGAAGTTGGTAGAGTTTTTGTTCGGGTGGTTCAGTGAAACAATTATAGTTGTTAGAAGTAGAAGTTTTTGGTGAGGGAGGCCCTGCTCTCTACTGTCCCAGATGTTTAGTTCATTTCATTCCGATCTCCTCTGCATTATTGTAGCCATTTGCTACAGCCTGTCAACTATGCCTCTGCCTATCCCTGTTCTCTCCTCTCTGCACAGGCTACACAAACGCCCCACACCGCGTGGCTGCTGCCTCTCTAACCTAGTGGTCCCTGCACGCACCCCACACCTGGAGTTCCAGGTCTCAGGCAGCCTCTGGAACTGCCGTTCTGCTGCCAACAAAGCTGACTTCATCCCAGCCTATGCTAATCTCCAGTCCCTCGACTTCCTGGCGCTGACGGAAACATGGATTACCACTGAAAACACTGCTACTCCTACTGCTCTCTCCTCGTCTGACCATGTGTTCTCGCATACCCCGAGAGCATCTGGTCAGAGGGGTGGTGGCACAGGAATCCTCATCTCTCCCAAGTGGACATTCTCAATTTTTCCCCTAACCCACCTGTCTATCTCCTCATTTGAATTCCATGCTGTCACAGTCACTAGCCCATTTAAGCTTAATATCCTTGTCATCTATCGCCCTCCAGGTTCCCTTGGAGAGTTCATCAATGAGCTTGACGCCTTGATAAGTTCCTTTCCTGAGGATGGCTCACCCCTCACAGTTTTGGGGGATTTCAACCTCCCTATGTCCACATTTGACTCATTTCTCTCTGCCTCCTTCTTTCCACTTCTCTCCTCTTTTGACCTCACCCTCTCACCGTCCCCCCCTACTCACAAGGCAGGCAATACGCTTGACCTCATCTTTACTAGATGCTGCTCTTCTACTAATCTCACTGCAACTCCCCTCCATGTCTCCGACCACTACTTTGTTTCCTTTTCTCTCTCGCTCTCCTCCCACACTACTCACTCTGCCCCTACACAGATGGTAATGCGCCGCCGCAACCTTCGCTCTCTCTCTCCCACTACTCTCTCCTCTTCCATCCTATCATCTCTTCCCTCTGCTCAATCCTTCTCCCTCCAATCTCCTGATTCTGCCTCCTCAACCCTCCTCTCCTCCCTTTCTGCATCCTTTGACTCTCTGTGTCCCCTATCCTCCCGGCCGGCTCGGTCCTCCCCTCCAGCTCCGTGGCTTGATGACTCATTGCGAGCTCACAGAACAGAGCTCCGGGCAGCGGAGCGGAAATGGAAGAAAACTAAACTCCCTGCCGACCTGGCATCTTTTCACTCCCTCCTCTCTACATTTTCTTCATCTGTTTCTGCTGCTAAGGCCACTTTCTACCACTCTAAATTCCAAGCATCTGCCTCTAACCCTAGGAAGCTCTTTGCCACATTTTCCTCCCTCCTGAATCCCCCCCCCCCGCCCCCCCCTCCTCTCTCTCTGTGGATGACTTCGTCAACCACTTTGAAAAGAAGGTTGACGACATTCGATCCTCGTTTGTTAAGTCTAATGACACTGCTGGTCCTACTCACACTGCCCTACCCTATGCTTTGACTTCTTTCTCCCCTCTCTCTCCAGATAAAATCCTGCGACTTGTGACTGCAGGCCGCCCAACAACCTGCCCGCTTGACCCCATCCCCTCCTCTCTTCTCCAGACCATCTCCGGTGACCTTCTCCCCTACCTCACCTCGCTGATCAACTCATCCTTGACCGCTGGCCATGTCCCTTCCGTCTTCAAGAGAGCGAGAGTTGCTCCCCTTCTCAAGAAACCAACACTCGATCCCACTGATGTCAACAACTACAGACCAGTATCCCTTCTTTCTTTTCTTTCCAAAACTATTGAGCGTGCCGTCTTTAGCCAACTCTCTTGCTATCTCTCTCAGAATGACCTTCTTGATCCAAACCAGTCAGGTTTCAGGACTGGTCATTCAACTGAGACTGCTCTTCTCTGTGTCACGGAGGCTCTCCGCACTGCTAAAGCTAACTCTCTCTCCTCTGCTCTTGTCCTTCTAGACCTGTCTGCTGCCTTTGATACTGTGAACCATCAGATCCTCCTCTCCACCCTCTCCGAGCTGGGCATCTCCGGCGCGGCTCACTCCTGGATTGCGTCCTACCTGACCGGTCGCTCCTACCAAGTGGCGTGGCGAGAAGCTGTCTCCGCACCACGTGCTCTCACCACTGGTGTCCCCCAGGGCTCAGTTCTAGGCCCTCTAGGCCCTCAGTTCTTTTCTCCCTATACACCAAGTCACTTGGCTCTGTCATATCCTCACATGGCCTCTCCTATCATTGCTACGCTGACGATACACAACTAATCTTCTCCTTTCCCCCTTCTGATAACCAGGTGGCGAATCGCATCTCTGCATGTCTGGCAGACATATCAGTATGGATGACGGATCACCACCTCAAGCTGAACCCTGGCAAGACGGAGCTGCTCTTCCTCCCGGGGAAGGACTGCCCGTTCCATGATCTCGCCATCACGGTTGACAACTCCGCTGTGTCCTCCTCCCAGAGTGCGAAGAGCCTAGGCGTGACCCTGGACAACACCCTGTCGTTCTCCGCCAACATCAAGGCGGTGACCCGCTCCTGCAGGTTCATGCTCTACAACATTCGGAGAGTACGACCCTGCCTTACACAGGAAGCGGCACAGGTCCTAATCCAGGCACTTGTCATCTCCCGTCTGGACTACTGCAACTCGCTGTTGGCTGGCCTCCCTGCCTGTGCCATTAAACCCCTACAACTCATCCAGAATGCCGCAGCCCGTCTGGTGTTTAACCTTCCCAAGTTCTCTCACGTCACCCCCCTCCTCCGCACACTCCACTGGCTTCCAGTTGAAGCTCGCATCCGCTACAAGACCATGGTGCTTGCCTATGGAGCAGTGAGGGGAACGGCACCTCTGTACCTTCGGGCTCTGATCAGTCCCTACACCCAAACGAGGGCATTGCGTTCATCCACCTCTGGCCTGCTGGCTCCCCTTCCTCTGCGGAAGCATAGTTCCCGCTCAGCCCAGTCAAAACTGTTCGCTGCTCTGGCACCCCAATGGTGGAACAAGCTCCCTCACGACGCCAGGACAGCAGAGTCACTCACCACCTTCCGGAGACATTTGAAACCCCACCTCTTTAAGGAATACCTGGGATAGGATAAAGTAATCCTTCTACCCCCCCCCCCCCAAAAAAAATTGTAAAGTGGTTATCCCACTGGCTATAGGGTGAACGCACCAATTGGTGAGTCGCTCTGGATAAGAGCGTCTGCTAAATGACGTAAATGTGCCCTTGAGCAAGGCACTTAACCCTAATTGCTCCTGTAAGTCGCTCTGGATAAGAGCGTCTGCTAAATGACTAAAATGTAAATGTAAATGTAATACAAGAGACTAGCTGTTATTGGACCATACAAGAGACTAGCTGCTGTTATTGGACCATACAAGAGACTAGCTGCTGTTATTGGACCATACAAGATACTAGCTGTTATTGGACCATACAAGAGACTAGCTGCTGTTATTGGACCATACAAGAGACTAGCTGTTATTGGACCATACAAGAGACTAGCTGTTATTGGACCATACAAGAGACTAGCTGCTGTCGTTTACATTTGGTATCATAAGCACTGTATCATGACGTTTTGGTACCGTGATATTACCGTGGTACCGGTACACCGTGCAACACTAGTGTGTGTGTGTGTGTGTGTGTGTATATACCTTGTCTCGGTCTTTGCTGTGTGTGCGGTGTGTGTGTTCCGGGGCCACAACGTTTCTCACAGGGCCCTCGTCCAACATAGACCTCAGGAACTGCTCCGTCTGCACCAGACAGTAACTACACACACACACACACACACACACACACACACACACACACACACACGGAGACAGACACACGTAAAACACACACATTAACACATATTAGGTATTATTTACATATGAAACACTAACATTCCCCCACCCGGATTCAAGTTTGTGTGTGTGTGTGTGTCTCCGTGTGTGTGTCTCCATGTCTCTCTGTGTGTGTGTGTCTCTGTGTGTCTCCGTGTGTGTGTGTGTGTGTGTGTGTCTCTGTGTGTCTCCGTGTGTGTGTGTCTCTGTGTGTGTGTGTGTGTGTGTGTGTGTGTGTGCCTCCGTGTGTGTGTGTGTGTGTCTCCGTGTGTGTGTGTCTCCGTGTGTGTCTCTGTGTGTGTGTGTGTGTCTCCGTGTGTGTGTGTGTGTGTGTATTACTTGTGGTCTCTGAAGATGTCCTCCAGGAAGTGTCTGTCTATGCTGGGGAACAGGTCATAGAGCTGAGTCTGCTTCAACATGGCAGCTCCATCTCTCCTGTCCAGATCTCCACGGCCCTGACGAGACTGGGGGGGGGGGGGGGGGGGGTTAGGGTTAGGGGTTACTGATCTCCACGACCCTGACGAGACTGGGGGGGGGGATAAAAAACCTTTTCATGCGGCAGAGTCGGACAGTGCAAACGATCTGGTGAAAGGGTGATGGTGGTGTGTAAGCCAGTGTGTGTTACCCGCTCCATGTTCTCCTGTAGAGCCTGTTCTTCAGTCATGATGTTTCTGAGAGAGACATGGGGGCGGGACACACTCCAGTGGTCCGCGATCGGCACCTCATCCTGAGCCTCCGATTGGCCGCCCAGAGACGCAAAGCCGTCTGCACCAATCAGGAAGTGAGCTGGGCGTGACCCGTCCCTGAGCCCGTTTTTGGCCGTCAGTGATTCGCCCCAGTGGACAGAGCCTGTCAAACCAGGAAGTAAAGCAGGATAGAACAACAAGATCAACCGGGGAAATATGGGTAATGGAGTTTTACTTTACCTGTGGTTTTCTAGTTTTTTAGGATCACACTTTAAAACAAAACTATAACTTGCAAAAGCTTAAACTTACGTCAATTCTTCACAGATCATGTCCAAGCAAATCCATATTAAACATATATTATTACAACAAGCCACAGAAACTGCGACGGGATCTCTTCCTACAATTCATCTAGATTTTCTTCATGTTGGGGCGGCGTCTTCCAGGGACATGGCCACTGGCCACTTTACATTCCACTGTTTAGCCAGTTTCTGTGTTTTCACTTCATCTTCACAACCCGGAGCAACGACGTCAACGCTGTAGGATATGAGGTAGGTATTGTGCGTAGAACCTGGAGATATTTCCATCCGCTTCCATTCTAGAATGTGATGTCATGTAAATGCATCATAAATGGATGGATCAATAATACTTCAGGTCAAAACCTCAAAATGACCAAACGGTACGGCTCTCTGCCCAACAGGGGTGAGTGATGACCAAACGGTACGGCTCTCTGCCCAACAGGGGTGAGTGATGACCAAACGGTACGGCTCTCTGCCCAACAGGGGTGAGTGATGACCAAACAGTACGGCTCTCTGCACAACAGGGGTGAGTGATGACCAAACGGTACGGCTCTCTGCACAACAGGGGTGAGTGATGACCAAACGGTACGGCTCTGCACAACAGGGGTGAGTGATGACCAAACGGTACGGCTCTGCACAACAGGGGTGAGTGATGACCAAACGGTACGGCTCTGCACAACAGGGGTGAGTGATGACCAAACGGTACGGCTCTCTGCACAACAGGGGTGAGTGATGACCAAACGGTACGGCTCTGCACAACAGGGGTGAGTGATGACCAAACGGTACGGCTCTGCACAACAGGGGTGAGTGATGACCAAACGGTACGGCTCTGCACAACAGGGGTGAGTGATGACCAAACGGTACGGCTCTCTGCCCAACAGGGGTGAGTGATGACCAAACGGTACGGCTCTCTGCACAACAGGGGTGAGTGATGACCAAACGGTACGGCTCTCTGCCCAACAGGGGTGAGTGATGACCAAACGGTACGGCTCTCTGCCCAACAGGGGTGAGTGATGACCAAACGGTACGGCTCTCTGCCCAACAGGGGTGAGTGATGACCAAACGGTACGGCTCTCTGCCCAACAGGGGTGAGTGATGACCAAACGGTACGGCTCTCTGCCCAACAGGGGTGAGTGATGACCAAACGGTACGGCTCTCTGCCCAACAGGGGGTGAGTGATGACCAAACGGTACGGCTCTCTGCCCAACAGGGGGTGAGTGATGACCAAACGGTACGGCTCTCTGCCCAACAGGGGTGAGTGATGACCAAACGGTACGGCTCTCTGCACAACAGGGGTGAGTGATGACCAAACGGTACGGCTCTGCACAACAGGGGTGAGTGATGACCAAACGGTACGGCTCTGCACAACAGGGGTGAGTGATGACCAAACGGTACGGCTCTCTGCACAACAGGGGTGAGTGATGACCAAACGGTACGGCTCTCTGCCCAACAGGGGTGAGTGATGACCAAACGGTACGGCTCTCTGCCCAACAGGGGTGAGTGATGACCAAACGGTACGGCTCTGCCCAACAGGGGTGAGTGATGACCAAACGGTACGGCTCTCTGCCCAACAGGGGTGAGTGATGACCAAACGGTACGGCTCTCTGCACAACAGGGGTGAGTGATGACCAAACGGTACGGCTCTCTGCACAACAGGGGTGAGTGATGACCAAACGGTACGGCTCTGCACAACAGGGGTGAGTGATGACCAAACGGTACGGCTCTGCCCAACAGGGGTGAGTGATGACCAAACGGTACGGCTCTCTGCCCAACAGGGGTGAGTGATGACCAAACGGTACGGCTCTCTGCACAACAGGGGTGAGTGATGACCAAACGGTACGGCTCTCTGCCCAACAGGGGTGAGTGATGACCAAACGGTACGGCTCTCTGCACAACAGGGGTGAGTGATGACCAAACGGTACGGCTCTCTGCACAACAGGGGTGAGTGATGACCAAACGGTACGGGCTCTCTGCACAACAGGGGTGAGTGATGACCAAACGGTACGGCTCTCTGCACAACAGGGGTGAGTGATGACCAAACGGTACGGCTCTCTGCCCAACAGGGGTGAGTGATGACCAAACGGTACGGCTCTGCCCAACAGGGGTGAGTGAGTGAGTTCAAAAAAGGTTTCTGTTTTGCGGCAAAACGTGTTCAATAGTAACAATTGCAGTTGAGTGAACGTTCCAAAAATGTTAAACGTTAAGCAGCAAACAGCTATTTTTTTTGGGTAAGGATTACTGTGGCATTTCAGCATTTCAATATCCAAACTGCAAATGACCTTGCTGTTCCTATTCCATGTAATATAAAGCCTACATGGACACATGATTATGAGTAGTGGAAGGGTAGAAACCAAACAAACTTATGAGTCTCTCTCTCTCTCTCTCCAGGTCTGTCTCTCTCTGTCCATCTCTCTCTCTCTCCAGGTCTGTCTCTCTCTGTCCATCTCTCCCTCTCTCTCCAGGTCTGTCTCTCTCTGTCCATCTCTCTCCCTCTCTCCAGGTCTGTCTCTCTCTGTCCATCTCTCTCTCTCTCTCCAGGTCTGTCTCTCTCTGTCCAGGTCTGTCCCTCTCTCTCCAGGTCTGTCCCTCTCTCTCCAGGTCTGTCCCTCTCTCTCCAGGTCTGTCCCTCTCTCTCCAGGTCTGTCCCTCTCTCTCCAGGTCTGTCCCTCTCTCTCCAGGTCTGTCCCTCTCTCTCCAGGTCTCTCTCTCTCTGTCCATCTCTCCCTCTCTCTCCAGGTCTGTCTCTCTCTGTCCATCTCTCCCTCTCTCTCCAGGTCTGATTATGAGTAGTGGAAGGGTAGAAACCAAACAGACTCTCCCCCTCTCTCCAGGTCTGTCTCTCTCCAGGTCTGATTATGAGTAGTGGAAGGGTATGTTCTCCACACACCACCTTCTCAGACTGTTAGCTAACGTTAGCAAACTATTTACCTTGTTGAACGCAGTGTTGGAGCACACCACCTTCTCAGACTGTTAGCTAACGTTAGTGAACTATTTACCTTGTTGAACGCAGTGTTGGAGCACACCACCTTCTCAGACTGTTAGCTAACGTTAGTGAACTATTTACCTTGTTGAACGCAGTGTTGGAGCACACCACCTTCTCAGACTGTTAGCTAACGTTAGTGAACTATTTACCTTGTTGAACGCAGTGTTGGAGCACACCACCTTCTCAGACTGTTAGCTAACGTTAGTGAACTATTTACCTTGTTGAACGCAGTGTTGGAGCACACCACCTTCTCAGACTGTTAGCTAACGTTAGCAAACTATTTACCTTGTTGAACGCAGTGTTGGAGCACACCACCTTCTCAGACTGTTAGCTAACGTTAGCGAACTATTTACCTTGTTGAACGCAGTGTTGGAGCACACCACCTTCTCAGACTGTTAGCTAACGTTAGTGAACTATTTACCTTGTTGAACGCAGTGTTGGAGCACACCACCTTCTCAGACTGTTAGCTAACGTTAGTGAACTATTTACCTTGTTGAACGCAGTGTTGGAGCACACCACCTTCTCAGACTGTTAGCTAACGTTAGTGAACTATTTACCTTGTTGAACGCAGTGTTGGAGCACACCACCTTCTCAGACTGTTAGCTAACGTTAGTGAACTATTTACCTTGTTGAACGCAGTGTTGGAGCACACCACCTTCTCAGACTGTTAGCTAACGTTAGTGAACTATTTACCTTGTTGAACGCAGTGTTGGAGCACACCACCTTCTCAGACTGTTAGCTAACGTTAGTGAACTATTTACCTTGTTGAACGCAGTGTTGGAGCACACCACCTTCTCAGACTGTTAGCTAACGTTAGTGAACTATTTACCTTGTTGAACGCAGTGTTGGAGCACACCACCTTCTCAGACTGTTAGCTAACGTTAGTGAACTATTTACCTTGTTGAACGCAGTGTTGGAGCACACCACCTTCTCAGACTGTTAGCTAACGTTAGTGAACTATTTACCTTGTTGAACGCAGTGTTGGAGCACACCACCTTCTCAGACTGTTAGCTAACGTTAGTGAACTATTTACCTTGTTGAACGCAGTGTTGGAGCACACCACCTTCTCAGACTGTTAGCTAACGTTAGTGAACTATTTACCTTGTTGAACGCAGTGTTGGAGCACACCACCTTCTCAGACTGTTAGCTAACGTTAGTGAACTATTTACCTTGTTGAACGCAGTGTTGGAGCACACCACCTTCTCAGACTGTTAGCTAACGTTAGTGAACTATTTACCTTGTTGAACACAGTGTTGGAGCACACCACCTTCTCAGACTGTTAGCTAACGTTAGTGAACTATTTACCTTGTTGAACGCAGTGTTGGAGCACACCACCTTCTCAGACTGTTAGCTAACGTTAGTGAACTATTTACCTTGTTGAACGCAGTGTTGGAGCACACCACCTTCTCAGACTGTTAGCTAACGTTAGTGAACTATTTACCTTGTTGAACGCAGTGTTGGAGCACACCACCTTCTCAGACTGTTAGCTAACGTTAGTGAACTATTTACCTTGTTGAACGCAGTGTTGGAGCACACCACCTTCTCAGACTGTTAGCTAACGTTAGTGAACTATTTACCTTGTTGAACGCAGTGTTGGAGCACACCACCTTCTCAGACTGTTAGCTAACGTTAGTGAACTATTTACCTTGTTGAACGCAGTGTTGGAGCACACCACCTTCTCAGACTGTTAGCTAACGTTAGTGAACTATTTACCTTGTTGAACGCAGTGTTGGAGCACACCACCTTCTCAGACTGTTAGCTAACGTTAGCGAACTATTTACCTTGTTGAACGCAGTGTTGGAGCACACCACCTTCTCAGACTGTTAGCTAACGTTAGTGAACTATTTACCTTGTTGAACGCAGTGTTGGAGCACACCACCTTCTCAGACTGTTAGCTAACGTTAGTGAACTATTTACCTTGTTGAACGCAGTGTTGGAGCACACCACCTTCTCAGACTGTTAGCTAACGTTAGTGAACTATTTACCTTGTTGAACGCAGTGTTGGAGCACACCACCTTCTCAGACTGTTAGCTAACGTTAGTGAACTATTTACCTTGTTGAACGCAGTGTTGGAGCACACCACCTTCTCAGACTGTTAGCTAACGTTAGTGAACTATTTACCTTGTTGAACGCAGTGTTGGAGCACACCACCTTCTCAGACTGTTAGCTAACGTTAGTGAACTATTTACCTTGTTGAACGCAGTGTTGGAGCACACCACCTTCTCAGACTGTTAGCTAACGTTAGTGAACTATTTACTCTTAAACGAACCTGTTTACCCCAACTATTAACTAACCTGTTAACCCCAACTCTTAAACTAACCTGTTAACCCCAACTCTTAAACTAACCTGTTAACCCCAACTCTTAGACTAACCTGTTTACCCCAACTCTTAAACTAACCCTGTAGCTGCCCTGTTTATCCCAACTCTTAAACTAACCCGGTAACTGAGTTGGGGTAAACAGGTTAGTTTAAGAGTTGGTTTACCTCAACTCTTAAAAGTAACCCTGAAATCCATTCAAATAAAGCAAGGTACATCATGAGTCAAATAAGCACTAGTCCTAAAACATAGGACGCAAGCTGGCAGATCAGTCAGACCAATTGGATCCAAGAGAAAGAATGTTCCGTGATCCTACAGGAAATACGGGAGGTTATTAAACGCTACTGAGTTGAGAATATTAGTGGCAGATCCAGAGACCCAAAAGCTGAACAGATAAACTTATTTTTGAGGGGGGGGGGGGTGGCATTAAATCAAATGATCTCCAATGATTTGCCGCCCGTGCCCCTAGTACTTTACAGTGTGTGTGTGTGTGTGTGTGTGTGTGTGTGTACTTACTCTCTTGCAGTAGATGGTAGGAGAGCGCTGCTTGTCTCTGCTTCTCCTAGAAAGACAACATCATTCAGGTTTAACCAAAGACTTAACACACACACACACACACACACACACACTGACCCAGGTAACACACACACACACACACTGACCCAGGGAACACACACACAACCGACCCAGGTAACACACACACACACACACACACCACCGACCCAGGTAACACACACACACAGCACTGACCCAGGGAACACACACACAACCGACCCAGGTAACACACACACACACACACACCACCGACCCAGGTAACACACACACACCACTGACCCAGGTAACACACACACACACACCACCGACCCAGGTAACACACACACACCACTGACCCAGGTAACACACACACACACACCACCGACCCAGGTAACACACACACCCACCTGGACAGTGTCCTTCCATTTCTGGTGCAGCAGTTTGGCCATGTTGAGGTCCATGGTCACAGAGTAGTCATCAGGAGAACACACACCTGGCAACCAAGAACAGAAGAATACACACCTGGCAACCAAGAACAGAAGAATACACACCTGGCAACCAAGAACAGAAAAACACACACCTGGCAACCAAGAACAGAAGAACACACACCTGGCAACCAAGAACAGGAGAACACACACCTGGCAACCAAGAACAGAAGAATACACACCTGGCAACCAAGAACAGAAAAACACACACCTGGCAACCAAGAACAGAAGAACACACACCTGGCAACCAAGAACAGGAGAACACACACCTGGCAACCAAGAACAGAAGAACACACACCTGGCAACCAAGAACAGAAGAACACACACCTGGCAACCAAGAACAGAAGAACACACACCTGACAACCAAGAACAGAAGAGCTCAGTGGGTCAGTGGTGTGTGTGTGTGTTTGTTACCTGGGTCAGTGGTGTGTGTGTGTTACCTGGGTCAGTGGTGTGTGTGTGTTACCTGGGTCAGTGGTGTGTGTGTGTGTTACCTGGGTCAGTGGTGTGTGTGTGTGTTACCTGGGTCAGTGGTGTGTGTGTGTTACCTGGGTCAGTGGTGTGTGTGTGTGTTACCTGGGTCAGTGGTGTGTGTGTGTTACCTGGGTCAGTGGTGTGTGTGTGTGTGTTACCTGGGTCAGTGGTGTGTGTGTGTTACCTGGGTCAGTGGTGTGTGTGTGTGTTACCTGGGTCAGTGGTGTGTGTGTGTGTTACCTGGGTCAGTGAGGTGTGTGTGTGTGTGTTACCTGGGTCAGTGGTGTGTGTGTGTGTGTGTTACCTGGGTCAGTGGTGTGTGTGTGTGTGTGTGTTACCTGGGTCAGTGGTGTGTGTGTGTTACCTGGGTCAGTGGTGTGTGTTACCTGGGTCAGTGGTGTGTGTGTGTGTTACCTGGGTCAGTGGTGTGTGTGTGTTACCTGGGTCAGTGGTGTGTGTGTGTTACCTGGGTCAGTGGTATGTGTGTGTTACCTGGGTCAGTAGTGTGTGTGTGTGTTACCTGGGTCAGTGGTGTGTGTGTGTTACCTGGGTCAGTGGTGTGTGTGTGTTACCTGGGTCAGTGGTGTGTGTGTGTTACCTGGGTCAGTGGTGTGTGTGTGTGTATTACCTGGGTCAGTGGTGTGTGTGTGTGTTACCTGGGTCAGTGGTGTGTGTGTGTATTACCTGGGTCAGTGCTGTGTGTGTGTGTTACCTGGGTCAGTGGTGTGTGTGTGTTACCTGGGTCAGTGGTGTGTGTGTGTTACCTGGGTCAGCGGTGTGTGTGTGTGTTACCTGGGTCAGTGGTGTGTGTGTGTGTTTGTTACCTGGGTCAGTGGTGTGTGTGTGTTACCTGGGTCAGTGGTGTGTGTGTGTATTACCTGGGTCAGTGGTGTGTGTGTGTTACCTGGGTCAGTGGTGTGTGTGTGTTACCTGGGTCAGTGGTGTGGGTGTGTGTTACCTGGGTCAGTGGTGTGTGTGTGTGTTACCTGGGTCAGTGGTGTGTGTGTGTGTTACCTGGGTCAGTGGTGTGTGTGTGTGTTACCTGGGTCAGTGGTGTGTGTGTATGTTACCTGGGTCAGTGGTGTGTGTGTGTGTTACCTGGGTCAGTGGTGTGGGTGTGTGTTACCTGGGTCAGTGGTGTGTGTGTGTGTGTTACCTGGGTCAGTGGTGTGTGTGTGTTACCTGGGTCAGTGGTGTGTGTGTGTTACCTGGGTCAGTGGTGTGTGTGTGTTACCTGGGTCGGTGGTGTGTGTGTGTTACCTGGGTCAGTGGTGTGTGTGTGTGTTACCTGGGTCAGTGGTGTGTGTGTGTGTTACCTGGGTCAGTGGTGTGTGTGTGTTACCTGGGTCAGTGGTGTGTGTGTGTGTTACCTGGGTCAGTGGTGTGTGTGTGTGTTACCTGGGTCAGTGGTGTGTGTGTGTTACCTGGGTCAGTGGTACCTGGGTCAGTGGTACCTGGGTCAGTGGTATGTGTGTGTTACCTGGGTCAGTGGTACCTGGGTCAGTGGTGTGTGTGTGTGTTTGTTACCTGGGTCAGTGGTGTGTGTGTGTGTTACCTGGGTCAGTGGTGTGTGTGTGTGTTTGTTACCTGGGTCAGTGGTGTGTGTGTGTGTTACCTGGGTCAGTGGTGTGTGTGTGTGTTACCTGGGTCAGTGGTGTGTGTGTGTTACCTGGGTCAGTGGTATGTGTGTGTGTTACCTGGGTCAGTGGTGTGTGTGTGTTACCTGGGTCAGTGGTGTGGGTGTGTGTGTTACCTGGGTCAGTGGTATGTGTGTGTTACCTGGGTCAGTGGTGTGTGTGTGTTACCTGGGTCAGTGGTGTGTGTGTGTGTTACCTGGGTCAGTGGTGTGTGTGTGTGTTACCTGGGTCAGTGGTGTGTGTGTGTGTGTTACCTGGGTCAGTGGTGTGTGTGTGTGTGTTACCTGGGTCAGTGGTGTGTGTGTGTGTTACCTGGGTCAGTGGTGTGTGTGTGTGTTACCTGGGTCAGTGGTGTGTGTGTGTTACCTGGGTCAGTGGTGTGTGTGTGTTACCTGGGTCAGTGGTGTGTGTGTGTGTTACCTGGGTCAGTGGTGTGTGTGTGTTACCTGGGTCAGTGGTGTGTGTGTGTTACCTGGGTCAGTGGTGTGTGTGTGTGTGTTACCTGGGTCAGTGAGGTGTGTGTGTGTTACCTGGGTCAGTGGTGTGTGTGTGTGTGTGTTACCTGGGTCAGTGGTGTGTGTGTGTGTGTGTGTTACCTGGGTCAGTGGTGTGTGTGTGTTACCTGGGTCAGTGGTGTGTGTTACCTGGGTCAGTGGTGTGTGTGTGTGTTACCTGGGTCAGTGGTGTGTGTGTGTTACCTGGGTCAGTGGTGTGTGTGTGTTACCTGGGTCAGTGGTATGTGTGTGTTACCTGGGTCAGTAGTGTGTGTGTGTGTTACCTGGGTCAGTGGTGTGTGTGTGTTACCTGGGTCAGTGGTGTGTGTGTATTACCTGGGTCAGCGGTGTGTGTGTGTGTTACCTGGGTCAGTGGTGTGTGTGTGTGTGTTACCTGGGTCAGTGGTGTGTGTGTGTGTTACCTGGGTCAGTGGTGTGTGTGTGTGTTACCTGGGTCAGTGGTGTGTGTGTGTGTGTTACCTGGGTCAGTGGTGTGTGTGTGTGTTACCTGGGTCAGTGGTGTGTGTGTGTGTTACCTGGGTCAGTGGTGTGTGTGTGTGTGTGTGTGTGTGTTACCTGGGTCAGTGGTGTGTGTGTGTGTGTGTTACCTGGGTCAGTGGTGTGTGTGTGTTACCTGGGTCAGTGGTGTGTGTGTGTTACCTGGGTCAGTGGTGTGTGTGTGTTACCTGGGTCAGTGGTGTGTGTGTGTGTTACCTGGGTCAGTGGTGTGTGTGTGTGTTACCTGGGTCAGTGATGTGTGTGTGTGTTACCTGGGTCAGTGGTGTGTGTGTGTGTTACCTGGGTCAGTGGTGTGGGTGTGTGTTACCTGGGTCAGTGGTGTGTGTGTGTGTTACCTGGGTCAGTGGTGTGTGTGTGTGTTACCTGGGTCAGTGGTGTGGGTGTGTGTTACCTGGGTCAGTGGTGTGTGTGTGTGTTACCTGGGTCAGTGGTGTGTGTGTGTGTGTTACCTGGGTCAGTGGTGTGTGTGTGTGTTACCTGGGTCAGTGGTGTGTGTGTATGTTACCTGGGTCAGTGGTGTGTGTGTGTGTTACCTGGGTCAGTGGTGTGTGTGTGTGTGTGTTACCTGGGTCAGTGGTGTGTGTGTGTGTGTGTTGCCTGGGTCAGTGGTGTGTGTGTGTGTTACCTGGGTCAGTGGTGTGTGTGTGTGTGTGTTACCTGGGTCAGTGGTGTGTGTGTGTGTTACCTGGGTCAGTGGTGTGTGTGTGTGTTACCTGGGTCAGTGGTGTGTGTGTGTGTTACCTGGGTCAGTGGTGTGTGTGTGTGTTACCTGGGTCAGTGGTGTGTGTGTGTTACCTGGGTCAGTGGTGTGTGTGTGTGTTACCTGGGTCAGTGGTGTGTGTGTGTTACCTGGGTCAGTGGTGTGTGTGTGTGTTACCTGGGTCAGTGGTGTGTGTGTGTGTTACCTGGGTCAGTGGTGTGTGTGTGTGTTACCTGGGTCAGTGGTGTGTGTGTGTGTTACCTGGGTCAGTGGTGTGTGTGTGTGTTACCTGGGTCAGTGGTGTGTGTGTGTGTGTGTTACCTGGGTCAGTGGTGTGTGTGTGTGTTACCTGGGTCAGTGGTGTGTGTGTGTGTGTTACCTGGGTCAGTGGTGTGTGTGTGTGTTACCTGGGTCAGTGGTGTGTGTGTGTGTTACCTGGGTCAGTGGTGTGTGTGTGTGTTACCTGGGTCAGTGGTGTGTGTGTGTGTTACCTGGGTCAGTGGTGTGTGTGTGTGTTACCTGGGTCAGTGGTGTGTGTGTGTGTTACCTGGGTCAGTGGTGTGTGTGTGTGTGTGTTACCTGGGTCAGTGGTGTGTGTGTGTGTTACCTGGGTCAGTGGTGTGTGTGTGTGTGTTACCTGGGTCAGTGGTGTGTGTGTGTGTTACCTGGGTCAGTGGTGTGTGTGTGTGTGTTACCTGGGTCAGTGGTGTGTGTGTGTGTTACCTGGGTCAGTGGTGTGTGTGTGTGTTACCTGGGTCAGTGGTGTGTGTGTGTGTTACCTGGGTGGACACCGACAGGGCCGAACAGCTCAGACAGTTGCAGGGCCAGTTCTGTAGGCAGCTTCAGTTCAACACTCTGAATGTCCAAGTGCCTGATCCTCCTCTCCTCCCTCTCCATCCTCCCCTTCCTCTCCTCTCTCTCCTCCTCCTCCTCCTCTCTTCTCTCCATCTCCTCCAGCTGGGCTAGGAGCGACTGGGTCACCTCCTCGTCTCCCTCCTCCTCCCCCCGTTTCTCCCACTGCTCCGCTCTAGCGCCGCTCTCCGAGCCCCGAGCCACTTCCTGCTCTGCGACATCTCTTCCTGGTGGTCTGGGCTCCAGACGAGTGGACTCTCCCAACGGGGTGTTTTCTTCCTCTGAGCCGCCCCCACCCCAAGACACAGGATGGTTCAGTCCACTAACCTCCCCTAACCCTCCCTCCACGCCTCCCCCTGTCCTCCACCCCTCCTCCCTTCTTCCCATTACAACAACCCTCTCACTATCAGAACAGCTGGAGGCCGAAGCCTGCACTTCTGCCTCCTGCCCTCCTGGGGGCGCAACCTCTCTCTCTGTCCTCCCCTCCAGCCCCCCTTGACAGTCCAGCCCCACCCCCACGGCCAAGTCCAGATCGTCATCCTCCCCTCCTCCACCCTCTTCTTCTTCATCCTCCTCTTCATCTAGGAACAGTCTCTCTCCAGAGTCTAGCAACAGATTACTGGTCCACTCCAGGTCCTGAGGGAGAAACGAATGACACATTAATAATTCATCTAGTGTGGGTCCCAAATGTGTCCTGTCCAGGGGGTGTACTGGTACATCAAGCTGTCTCACTACAGAACCAGGAGATAGACTAGTGTCCTGTCCAGGGGGTGTACTGGTACATCAAGCTGTCTCACTACAGAAACAGGAGATAGACTAGTGTCCTGTCCAGGGGGTATCCTGGTACATCAAGCTGTCTCACTACAGAAACAGGAGATAGACTAGTGTCCTGTCCAGGGGGTGTACTGGTACATCAAGCTGCCCCACTACAGAAACAGGAGATGGACTAGTGTCCTGTCCAGGGGGTGTACTGGTACATCAAGCTGTCTCACTACAGAAACAGGAGATAGACTAGTGTCCTGTCCAGGGGGTGTCCTGGTACATCAAGCTGTCTCACTACAGAAACAGGAGATAGACTAGTGTCCTGTCCAGGGGGTGTCCTGTACATCAAGCTGTCTCACTACAGAAACAGGAGATAGACTAGTGTCCTGTCCAGGGGGTGTACTGGTACATCAAGCTGTCTCACTACAGAAACAGGAGATAGACTAGTGTCCTGTCCAGGGGGTGTACTGGTACATCAAGCTGTCTCACTACAGAAACAGGAGATAGACTAGTGTCCTGTCCAGAGGGTGTCCTGGTACATCAAGCTGTCTCACTACAGAAACAGGAGATAGACTAGTGTCCTGTCCAGGGGGTGTACTGGTACATCAAGCTGTCTCACTACAGAAACAGGAGATAGACTAGTGTCCTGTCCAGGGGGTGTACTGGTACATCAAGCTGTCTCACTACAGAAACAGGAGATAGACTAGTGTCCTGTCCAGGGGGTGTACTGGTACATCAAGCTGTCTCACTACAGAAACAGTAGATAGACTAGTGTCCTGTTCAGGGGGTGTCCTGTACATCAAGCTGTCTCACTACAGAAACAGGAGATAGACTAGTGTCCTGTCCAGGGGGTGTACTGTACATCAAGCTGCCTCACTACAGAAACAGGAGATAGACTAGTGTCCTGTCCAGGGGGTGGACTGGTACATCAAGCTGTCTCACTACAGAAACAGGAGATAGACTAGTGTCCTGTCCAGGGGGTGGACTGGTACATCAAGCTGTCTCACTACAGAAACAGGAGATAGACTAGTGTCCTGTCCAGGGGGTGTACTGGTACATCAAGCTGTCTCACTACAGAAACAGGAGATAGACTAGTGTCCTGTCCAGGGGGTGTACTGGTACATCAAGCTGTCTCACTACAGAAACAGGAGATAGACTAGTGTCCTGTCCAGGGGGTGTACTGGTACATCAAGCTGTCTCACTACAGAAACAGGAGATAGACTAGTGTCCTGTCCAGGGGGTGCACTGTACATCAAGCTGTCTCACTACAGAAACAGGAGATAGACTAGTGTCCTGTCCAGGGGGTGTCCTGGTACATCAAGCTGTCTCACTACAGAAACAGGAGATAGACTAGTGTCCTGTCCTATGGGCTGTTCTGGCTCAGACAAGGCTTCCTCCCTTTACACAGATAGAGCCTCAGCCAATACAACACACACAATAAACAACAACAATAAACAACAACAATAAACAACAACAACAATAAACATCCCTACCTGCTGACACTTGTCATAGAGGTCTTCCAGGGTGTCTCTGTTGACCAGTTTAAAATGGCGTCTGAGAATGATGAGGTTCTGCTGTCTGGTCCGTCCCCCCTCCAGTTCCCTCTCCTCCACCTGGCTCCCCTTGTCGTGCATCACACGGTACGGCACCACACGCTGACCGGAGGGGTGAACTGCAACGCCCGCAGAGACCGCCGCCGATACCTCTGGGAGGAAACGGGAAGGGTTGCCGTGGAGAACGGTGGGGGCGTTGTTGTGGGGTAAGTGGTCTCCCGCGGCGACGGGTTTGGCATCGGTTGGGTTGTCGTGACGATTATGGTCGAGACGCCAGAGGAAGGCGAAGTCTTGCGGGTCGGTCTGGGAGGAGCGATCTGTGTCCGCCAATAAGGGAGGAGGGGAGGGGCGGTGGGGCTGGGGGTCAGGGTTGAGGTTAGGATCAAGGTCTATCTGTGGTTTGGGGGAGGGAGGGATGTTGTGTGTGAAGGTGAGAGCCAGCTTGCACTGTTTCCCCGTCCTGCGACTCTGCCGCTGCTGCCTCCGATCCTGACTGACCTCACCAAGATGGCCGACTTTACCTTCCACCCTGGTCTCACTAGCATCAGTACACTGACTGACCTCACCAAGATGGCCGACTTTACCTTCCACCCTGGTCTCACTAGCATCAGTACACTGACTGACCTCACCAAGATGGCCGACTTTACCTTCCACCCTGGTCTCACTAGCATCAGTACACTGACTGATCTCACCAACATGGCTGCCTTCACCAGCTTCCACACTGCCCTCACCAATATGGCTGTCACTATCAGTACTCTGACTGACCTCACCAACATGGCTGCCTTCACCAGCTTCCACACTGCCCTCAGCAATATGGCTGTCACTATCAGTACACTCACTGACCTTACCAAGATGGCTTCCCTCTACCTCCACCAAGTCTTCCTCAATTAAACCCAGAGTCCCCCCCTCCTCGGCGGCCTGAATGGTCTCTCCCTCCCGCTGCTCCACAGAGTTGGATTCAACCACCTGGGTTGGTTCCCTCCGCAGGCTTGAGTCAACCAACACACAGTCAGGTAATTCCTCCCTACTCAGGACTTGGTCTCTCCCATCTCTACTGGATATGAGGCTCTCAGCCTCCCCTCTCCTCCCCCCTGCCTCACCCCGCTCTCCAAGTGAATGGTCTGAGCTCGGGGAGAGGATGGGGGAGGGGCAGGTTGGCAGGGGGGAGGAGTCAACACCTGTCTGTAAGAGCTCTAGAAGCTTCTGGAACTCTGTGACACGAGGCCCGCTACCAGGATGCCCTTCTGATTGGCTGCCTCTGTGACCTGCCTCCTCCCCCTCACCACCTCCCTCTCCCTCCCTCCCAGCGCGCCTCCCCTTCCTCCCTCCTCCTCCTCCTCTTTGTCCCAGCACCTCCTCTGAAGGCCAGTCTCCAACAAAATCCAACAACTCAGGCCTCACCCTCTCTCCCCCATCCCTCACCGTCTCTCCCCCATCCCTCACCCTCTCTCCCCCATCCCTCACCGTCTCTCCCTTATCCCTCACCCCTCTCTCCCCCATCGCCCATTTCTCCCACCGCCACCAACCTCCCTCCGCCATCCTCTCCCTCTCTCTCTCCATCCCCCTCGCTCACTGATTGGCTAGTGTCCTTCACTATGTCAGCAGGCTCCAGCCCTTCAGAGTAGGTCTTCCTAGTTTGGCTCCTCCTCTCTCTCCTCACCCTCTGACCAATGGACTCTGAGAAAGCCACGGGCCTCTCGTCGTCACCATGGCAATCTGCAGTAAACACAGACTCTCCCACCTCTCCCTCCTCCAGTCCAGAGACCAGCGCTCCCAAACCAACAATATCCCCCTCATCCTGAATTTTACTGAGGGAGGGGAGGGACTCTGTGGACCCGTGGGCAGAGCTGTGACCCGGGGGTTCTGGCTCTACCGGAGCGGCCGACCGACCGACACGTCAGGAAGAGAGGAGAAGAGCATGGGGCGGGACCTCTCAGAGCCCTGGACCAATCGCTGCTCTCCTACCAGGTCGCAGTGGGCCTTGTCTGAGGACTTGGGCCTATCAGGGGGGGGAGAGAGAGAGAGAGAGAGAGAGAGAGAGAGAGAGAGAGAGAGAGAGAGAGACGAGAGAGAGAGAGAGAGAGAGAGAGAGAGAGAGAGAGAGAGAGAGAGAGAGTAAGAGAGAGAGACAGAGAGAGAGAGTAAGAGAGAGAGACAGAGAGAGAGAGAGAGAGAGAGAGACAGATCCATTCATCTTTTCATTACGACTTCAATTCAAATTCAAGAGACAAGAAAAGATGAGGAGTGATGAGGAGACTATTGAGACGCAGCCTGGGTGTGGTGAGGAGAC